>NW_027195033.1:542500-630000 GCF_038502225.1 Cherax quadricarinatus
ATACTGTCGCTGGGCCTCCCTCCTTACCTGTGCATACTCGTTCCTGGCTCTGCGACTGATCTCCCTATTTTCGTGTGTTCTCTGCCTTCTGTACTTTTTCCATTCTCTATTGCACTTTGTTTTTGCCTCCTTACACCGTCGGGTAAACCAGGGGCTCGTTCTGGTCTTCCCGTTGTTACTGTTGCCCTTGGGAATAAACCTTTCCACTGCCTCCTTGCATTTTGTTGTTACATATTCCATCATTTCATTTACTGGCTTTCCTGCCAGTTCTCTGTCCCACTGGACCTCCCGCAGGAAGTTCTTCAACCCTATGTAGTCCCCTCTTTTATAGTCTGGCTTTTCCCATTCAACTCCTGTTACTCTCTCCACTTGCAATTCTACTATGTATTCAAAGCACAGAACCACGTGGTCACTAGCTCCTAGGGGACTCTCATATGTGATGTCCTCAATGTCTGAACTGCCCAGGGTGAACACAAGGTCCAATCTTGCTGGTTCATCCTCCCCTCTCACTCTGGTAGTGTCCTTAACATGTTGGTGCATGAGGTTTTCCAGCACCACATCCAACATCTTGGCTCTCCATGTTTCGGGACCCCCATGTGGCTCCAGGTTTTCCCAGTCAATCTCCCTGTGGTTGAAATCCCCCATAACCAGCAACTTTGCTCTGCTGGAGTGAGCTCTTCTTGCCACCTCAGCAAGTGTGTCCACCATTGCTCTGTTGCTCTCTTCATATTCCTCTCTTGGCCTCCTGCAGTTCTGTGGTGGATTATACATCACTGCAATGACCACCTTGTGCTCCCCAGACTGAAGTGTACCTACTATGTAGTCCCTTTCTCCTGTCTCGTCTATGCCTCCCATTTTCTCGAATTTCCATCGGTTTTTTACGAGCAGAGCAACCCCTCCTCCCCCTCTGCCCCTTCTATCTTTCCTCATGATCTGGTATCCTGGTGGGAAGATTGCATATGTTATTGTCTCCATGAGTTTTGTTTCTGTAACTGCTATGATGTCTGGGGACTTCTCATTGATTCTTTCTTGCCATTCCTCATGTTTATTCGTTAATCCATCTGCATTTGTGTACCAAACCTTCAGCTTCTGTTCTAATACTGTAACTGTGGTGCGGGGGGTGGAAACAGAGGGATCGGTGTGTGATGGTTGGTTTGGATTGTTCAGTTGCCCTGGGGGTGTCATGGCTGGAGTCCTTCTGCAGGTGTTTCTGGGGGGTGCGCTTGTCCTTCCATTTGATCCTGGGTTATTCTGCTCTCCTTTTTCATTTCCTCCCATTCCTCCTTTCGTTTTTGCACTCTCTCTTTCAGTATCATCCTTTCCTCCTGTGTTCTGTCTCGATCGAGGTACACACTCATGAACTCCTGTATGCCTCTCAGCCGTGCTTTCTCCTTTCTAGTCACTTTCTAGGCTATTCCATGGCCTGACTACTCTATGACTGAACAAATACTTCCTAACATCCATTTGACTCATCTGAGTCTTCAACTTCCAATTGTGACCCCTTGTTTCTGTGTCCCATCTCTGGAACATCCCGTCTTTGTCCACCTTGTCTATTCCACGCAGTATTTTATATGTCGTGTGTGTGTGTGTGTGTGTGTGTGTGTGTGTGTGTGTGTGTGTGTGTGTGTGTGTGTGTGACAACAGAGAATCCTGGCACAATATACACAACAGTGAACCAGGGGTAGATACTCTGACATTCCTCTTCCCGCTAATGGTTTTAGTCAAGGCTCGTAACCTTTACCAACCCAGCAACAATACCAACTACAAGGAGGAAATGGTATGGTGATACCATAAGTGTCTTTTTCCACACACAATACCAACTACAGTTCGTACGACCCTTGAACCGTCTTAACCCTACAGCCCAACAAAAACAACTCTGCTGTTATATATATGTGTAAATCCCATCTCATTTAAGGTGTTTTTGACCTAAATCTAGCATAAAAAAAATCCTATTTAATTTATGACTAAGCTCTTCCCGTGTCTCTTGGCTCCTGTGTGATTCCTAACATTCTCTGGCCAGTTCGTCCTTCCATATTTCGCATCAGATCATCGTGAAGATGAGGTCCAGTATATTTTCCAGTATTCTTGGTTTCAGTATTTATTGGTTTAACGTGAGATGCGGCTGCCTAAAACATTTGCTGTATTCCAGCAAGAAGATATCTGGGGGCTGGGACTGGAAGGCTTTCCAGACAGTAGTCAATTTTCCAAAGCTGTTCCTGGAATTCTTGGGAAGTTGCGTCTGGAGGCTTTTATACCACCACAATGACAACGTTTTGGTTTTCACTCTTTCCTGCCAAAACATCAACAGCCTGGTTGATCAGGCTCTGATCCACCAGGAGGCCTGGTCACAGACCGGGCCGCGGGGGCGTTGACCCCCGGAACTCTCTCCAGGTAAACTCCAGGTAAACATCATTTGTGGTGTTTAGTAATTCCGAGCAACTTAGCGACCCTGTGAAATACAGACCAACCCTCCCTTGCTGCCTGTTTACTCTGTTGCAACGGAATAAATTGTACCCTGGAATCTATATTTCCCTGTCAAAGGTCTATGTATTCGTGGGATTTATTTGTATTATTCTAGCATGAACCAGTAGTCCTGCTACAGTGGTCTGTTATGTGAGGACCTAGCTAGCATGAACCAGTAGTCCTGCTACAGTGGTCTGTTATGTGAGGACCTAGCTAGCATGAACCAGTAGTCCTGCTACAGTGGTCTGTTATGTGAGGACCTAGCTAGCATGAACCAGTAGTCCTGCTACAGTGGTCTGACATGTGAGGACCTAGCTAGCATGAACCAGTAGTCCTGCTACAGTGGTCTGTTATGTGAGGACCTAGCTAGCATGAACCAGTAGTCCTGCTACAGTGGTCTGTTATGTGAGGACCTAGCTAGCATGAACCAGTAGTCCTGCTACAGTGGTCTGTTATGTGAGGACCTAGCTAACATGAACCAGTAGCCCTGCTACAGTGGTCTGTTATGTGAGGACCTAGCTAGCATGAACCAGTAGTCCTGCTACAGTGGTCTGTTATGTGAGGACCTAGCTAGCATGAACCAGTAGTCCTGCTACAGTGGTCTGTTATGTGAGGACCTAGCTAACATGAACCAGTAGTCCTGCTACAGTCGTCTGTTATGTGAGGACCTAGCTAGCATGAACCAGTAGTCCTGCTACAGTCGTCTGTTATGTGAGGACCTAGCTAGCATGAACCAGTAGTCCTGCTACAGTCGTCTGTTATGTGAGGACCTAGCTAGCATGAACCAGTAGCCCTGCTACAGTGGTCTGTTATGTGAGGACCTAGCTAGCATGAACCAGTAGTCCTGCTACAGTGGTCTGTTATGTGAGGACCTAGCTAACATGAACCAGTAGCCCTGCTACAGTGGTCTGCCATGTGAGGACCTAGCTAGCATGAATCATCACAACTACCAACCAACCTCACGACCAATCAAAACTACCAAAGAGGGAGACACCATTAAGGACCACCACAAGCTCCTTAGAGACCATCAGGAGACCACTAAATTAACCGGCGTGGCCATTAAGTCTGCTCTTAGAGAGTCAGGGACCATTAGGCTGAATCCAGGGAACAGGGACCTCTGTGGAAGACCCTTAAGCTAGCTCTCTCTCTCTCTCTCTCTCTCTGTCTACCATACACGCTCCTAGATGTGTGTTTGCAACCACGCCCTCCTTTCTGTTACAACCACGCCCCCTTTCTCATACAACCACGCCCCCTTTCTCTTACAACCACGGCCCCTTTCTGATACAACCACGGCCCCCTTTCTGTTACAACCACGCCCCCTTTCTGTTACAACCACGCCCCCCTTTCTCTTACAACCACGCCTCCCCTTTCTGTTACAACCACGCCCCCCTTTCTGTTACAACCACGCCCCCTTTGTTACAACCACGCCCTCCTTTCTGTTACAACCACGCCCCCCTTTCTGTTACAACCACGCCCCCTTTGTTACAACCACGCCCCCCTTTCTGTTACAACCACACCCCCCTTTCTGTTACAACCACACCCCCCTTTCTGTTACAACCACGCCCCCTTTGTTACAACCACGCCCCCCTTTCTGTTACAACCACGCCCCCCTTTCTGTTACAACCACGCCCCCTTTGTTACAACCACGCCCCCCTTTCTGTTACAACCACGCCCCCCTTTCTGTTACAACCACACCCCCCTTTCTGTTACAACCACGCCCCCCTTTCTGTTACAACCACGCCCCCCTTTCTGTTACAACCACACCCCCGTTTCTGTTACAACCCCACCCCCCTTTCTGTTACAACCACACCCCCCTTTCTGTTACAACCACGCCCCCCTTTCTGTTACAACCACACCCCCCTTTCTGTTACAACCACACCCCCCTTTCTGTTACAACCACACCCCCCTTTCTGTTACAACCACTCCCCCCTTTATGTTACAACCACACCCCCTTTCTGTTACAACCACACCCCCCTTTCTGTTACAACCACCCCCCCCTTTCTGTTACAACCACGCCCCCCTTTCTGTTACAACCACACCCCCCTTTCTGTTACAACCACACCCCCCTTTCTGTTACAACCACACCCCCCTTTCTGTTACAACCACACCCCCCTTTCTGTTACAACCACACCCCCCTTTCTGTTACAACCACACCCCCCTTTCTGTTACAACCACACCCCCCTTTCTGTTACAACCACGCCCCCCTTTCTGTTACAACCACGCCCCCCTTTCTGTTACAACCACGCCCCCCTTTTCTAAGTTCTGGACGACTATCAAAGTAAATCCCTTTGACATTAATGGTCCCTTTTATTACGTTCCTCTCTTATTCTCTCTCTCTCTCTCTTTCTCTCTCTCTCTCTCTCTCTCTCTCTCTCTCTCTCTCTCTCTCTCTCTCTCTCTCTCTCTCTCTCTCTCTCACCTAATTTCTTGCCTGTGAACTTGCCGCTACTTTCCTTCTCTCCCTCCCATCTTTCCCACGGGGGATTATTGCCCCATTGAGTCACCCATCACCAGCACAGCCACCCATTACCTTCCATTTCCCGTCTCCAGTGTCATTCTTCTCTCTCTCTCTCTCTCTCTCTCTCTCTCTCTCTCTCTCTCTCTCTCTCTCTCTCTCTCTCTCTCTCTCTCTCTCTCTCTCTCTCTCTTTAAAGTATACAGAGGTTGAGTACTGAGGTAGAGTGCCAAGCTAAGAATAGTGCCACCTCCCCTAGCACCTTCCCCTAGCACCTCCCCTAGCACCTTCCCCTAGCACCTTCCCCTAGCACCTTCCCCTAGCACCTTCCCCTAGCACCTTCCCCTAGCACCTCCCCTAGTACCTTCCCCTAGCACCTTCCCCTAGCACCTTCCCCTAGCACCTTCCCCTAGCACCTTCCCCTAGCACCTTCCCCTAGCACCTCCCCTAGTACCTTCCCCTAGCACCTTCCCCTAGCACCTTCCCCTAGCACCTTCCCCTAGCACATTCCCCTAGCACCTTCCCCTAGTACTTTCCCTAGTACCTTCCCCTAGTACCTTCCCCTAGTACCTTCCCTAGTACCTTCGCCTAGTACCTTCCCTAGCACCTTCCCCTATTACCTTCCCCTAGTACCTCCCCTAGCACCTTCCCCTAGCACCTTCCCCTAGCACCTTCCCCTAGTACCTTCCCTAGCACCTTCCCCTAGTACCTTCCCCAGCACCTTCCCCTAGTACTTTCCCTAGTACCTTCCCCTAGTACCTTCCCTAGTATCTTCGCCTAGTACCTTCCCTAGCACCTTCCCCTAGCACCTTCCCCCAGTACCTTCCCTAGCACCTTCCCCTAGTACCTCCCCTAGCACCTTCCCCTAGTACCTTCCCTAGCACCTTCCCCTAGCACCTTCCCTAGCACCTTCCCCTAGCACCTTCCCCTAGTACCTTCCCTAGCACCTTCCCCTAGCACCTTCCCCTAGTACCTTCCCTAGCACCTTCCCCTAGTACCTTCCCTAGCACCTTCCCCTAGCACCTCCCCTAGTACATTCCCAAGCACCTCCTCAAGCACCTTCCCCTAGAACTTTCCCTAGCACCTTCCCCTAGTACCTTCCCTAGCACCTCCCCTAGTACCTTCCCTAGCATCTTCCCCTAGCACCTTCCCCTAGTACCTTCCCTAGCACCTTCCCTAGTACCTTCCCTAGCACCTCCCCTAGTACCTTCCCTAGCACCTCCCCTAGTACCTTCCCTAGCGCCTTTCCCTAGTACCTTCCCTAGCACCTTCCCCTAGCACCTCCCCTAGTACCTTCCCTAGCACCTTCCCTAGCACCTCCCCTAGTACCTTCCCTAGCACCTTCCCCTAGTACCTTCCCTAGCACCTCCCCTAGCACCTCCCCTAGTACCTTCCCTAGCACCTCCCCTAGTACCTTCCCTGGCACCTTCCCCTAGTACCTTCCCTAGCACCTTCCCCTAGCACCTCCCCTAGTACCTTCCCTAGCACCTCCCCTAGCACCTCCCCTAGTACCTTCCCTAGCACCTCCCCTAGTACCTTCCCTAGCACCTCCCCTAGCACCTTCCACTAGTACCTTCCCTAGCACCTTCCCCTAGCACCTCCCCTAGTACCTTCCCAAGCACCTCCCCTAGTACCTTCCCCTAGCACCTTCCCCTAGCACCTTCCCCTAGCACCTTCCCCTAGCACCTTCCCCTAGCACCTCCCCTAGCACCTTCCCCTAGCACCTTCCCTAGCACCTCCCCTAGCACCTCCCCTAACTCCTCCGCGGAGTACCTGAGGAACCTTGATCGACAGTGCCAAATGATAGCACATGCACCAAGGTAGGTACCCAGCACCTACATACCTCACCACAGGCACCTACTTAGGTACCCACCACCTACATACCTCACCACAGGCACCAAGGTAGGTACCCAGCACCTACATACCTCACCACAGGCACCTACGTCGGTATCCAGCACTTGCATACCTCACCACAGGCATCTAGGCAGGTATCCAGCACCTACATACCTCACCATAGGCACCTAGGTGGGTACCCACCACCTACATACATCACCACAGGCACCTAGGTACATACCCAGCACCTACGTACCTCACCACAGGCACCTACGTAGATTCCCAGCACCTACATACCTTACTACAGGCACCTATGTAGGTATGCACCACCTACATACCTCACCACAGGCACCTACGTAGATACCAGTACCTACGTACCTCACCACAGGCACTTAGGTGGGTACCCAGCGCCTACATACCTCACCACAGGTGCTAGGTAGGTACCCAGCACCTACGTACTTCACCACCTGAAGCTCTAAAGTCGTATGGGCCATCCCAAAGGTCGTGGTGGAGGCTTACTGTCTGATAGATGTAGTCGGTCAGGTGTCGATAGATAGTGACTGCGTTTTGCATCGATAGTGTTGCTGTTGCTACTGTTGTCTGTACTGTTGTTCCTTCTGTTGTCTGTACTGTTCATTCTGTTGTTCTGTTGCTGTTGTCTGTACTGTTGTTCCTTCTGTTCTGTTGCTGCTGTTGTCTGTACTGTTGTTCCTTCTGTTGTTCTGTTGTTGCTGTTGTCTGTACTGTTCATTCTGTTGTTCTGTTGCTGTTGTCTGTACTGTTGTTCCTTCTGTTCTGTTGCTGCTGTTGTCTGTACTGTTGTTCCTTCTGTTGTTCTGTTGCTGCTGTTGTCTGTACTGTTGTTCCTTCTGTTGTTCTGTTGTTGCTGTTGTCTGTACTGTTCATTCTGTTGTTCTGTTGTCTGTACTGTTCATTCTGTTGTTCTGTTGCTGTTGTCTGTACTGTTGTTCCTTCTGTTCTGTTGCTGCTGTTGTCTGTACTGTTGTTCCTTCTGTTGTTCTGTTGCTGTTGTCTGTACTGTTCATTCTGTTGTTCTGTTGCTGCTGTTGTCTGTACTGTTGTTCCTTCTGTTGTTCTGTTGCTGCTGTTGTCTGTACTGTTCCTTCTGTTGTTCTGTTGCTGCTGTTGTCTGTACTGTTGGTCCTTCTGTTGTTCTGTTGCTGCTGTTGTCTGTACTGTTGTTCCTTCTGTTCTGTTGTTGCTGTTGTCTGTACTGTTGTTCCTTCTGTTGCTGCTGTTGTCTGTACTGTTGTTCCTTCTGTTCTGTTGTTGCTCTTGTCTGTACTGTTGTTCCTTCTGTTGTTCTGTTGCTGCTGTTGTCTACTGTTGTTCCTTCTGTTGTTCTGTTGTCTGTACTGTTCCTTCTGTTGTTCTGTTGCTGCTGTTGTCTGTACTGTTCCTTCTGTTGTTCTGTTGCTGCTGTTGTCTGTACTGTTGTTCCTTCTGTTCTGTTGCTGTTGTCTGTACTGTTGTTCCTTCTGTTGTTCTGTTGCTGCTGTTGTCTGTACAGTTTTCCTTCTGTTCTGTTGCTGCTGTTGTCTGTACTGTTGTTCCTTCTGTTGTTGCTGTTGTCTGTACTGTTGTTCCTTCTGTTGTTCTGTTGCTGCTGTCTGTACTGTTGTTCCTTCTGTTCTGTTGCTGCTGTTGTCTGTACTGTTGTTCCTTCTGTTGTTCTGTTGCTACTGTTATACTGTTCCTTCTGTTCTGTTGTTGCTGTTGTCTGTACTGTTGTTCCTTCTGTTGTTTTGTTGCTGCTGTTGTCTGTACTGTTGTTCCTTCTGTTCTGTTGCTACTGTTGTCTGTACTGTTGTTCCTTCTGTTGTTCTGTTGCTGCTGTTGTCTGTACTGTTGTTCCTTCTGTTCTGTTGTTGCTGTTGTCTGTACTGTTGTTCCTTCTGTTGCTGCTGTTGTCTGTACTCTTGTTCCTTCTGTTCTGTTGTTGCTGTTGTCTGTACTGTTGTTCCTTCTGTTCTGTTGCTGCTGTTGTCTGTACTGTTGTTCCTTCTCTTGCTGCTGTTGACTGTACTGTTGTTCCTTCTGTTGCTCTGTTGCTGCTGTCTGTACTGTTGTTCCTTCTGTTGCTGCTGTTGTCTGTACTGTTGTTCCTTCTGTTGCTGCTGTTGTCTGTACTGTTGTTCCTTCTGTTGCTGCTGTTGTCTGTACTGTTCCTTCTGTTGCTGCTGTTGTCTGTACTGTTGTTCCTTCTGTTCTGTTGCTGCTGTTGTCTGTACTGTTGTTCCTTCTGTTGTTCTGTTGCTGCTGTTGTCTGTACTGTTGTTCCTTCTGTTCTGTTGTTGCTCTTGTCTGTACTGTTGTTCCTTCTGTTGCTGCTGTCTGTACTGTTGCTCCTTCTGTTGTTCTGTTGCTGCTGTTGTCTGTACTGTTCCTTCTGTTGCTGCTGTTGTCTGTACTGTTGTTCCTTCTGTTGCTGCTGTTGTCTGTACTGTTGTTCCTTCTGTTCTGTTGCTGCTGTTGTCTGTACTGTTGTTCCTTCTGTTGTTCTGTTGCTGCTGTTGTCTGTACTGTTCCTTCTGTTGCTGCTGTTGTCTGTACTGTTGTTCCTTCTGTTCTGTTGCTGTTGTTGTCTGTACTGTTCCTTCTGTTGCTGCTGTTGTGTGTACTGTTGTTCCTTCTGTTGCTGCTGTTGTCTGTACTGTTGTTCCTTCTGTTCTGTTGCTGCTGTTGTCTGTACTGTTGTTCCTTCTGTTGTTCTGTTGCTGCTGTTGTCTGTACTGTTGTTCCTTCTGTTCTGTTGTTGCTGTTGTCTGTACTGTTGTTCCTTCTGTTGCTGCTGTTGTCTGTACTGTTGTTCCTTCTGTTGTTCTGTTGCTGCTGTTGTCTGTACTGTTCCTTCTGTTGCTGCTGTTGTCTGTACTGTTGTTCCTTCTATTGCTGCTGTTGTCTGTACTGTTGTTCCTTCTGTTGTTCTGTTGCTGCTGTTGTCTGTACTGTTCCTTCTGTTCTGTTGTTGCTGTTGTCTGTACTGTTGTTCCTTCTGTTGTTCTGTTGCTGCAGTTGTCTGTAATGTTGTTCCTTCTGTTGTTCTGTTGCTGCTGGTGTCTGTACTGTTGTTCCTTCTGTTGTTCTGTTGTTGCTGGTGTCTGTACTGTTGTTCCTTCTGTTCTGTTGCTGTTGTCTGTACTGTTGTTCCTTCTGTTCTGTTGCTGCTGTTTGTACTGTTGTTCCTTCTGTTGTTCTGTTGCTACTGTTCTGTTGTTGCTGTTGTCTGCATTGTTGTTCCTTCTGTTCTGTTGCTACTGTTGTTCCTTCTGTTCTGTTGCTGCTGTTGTCTGTACTGTTGTTCCTTCTGTTCTGTTGCTGCTGTTGTCTGTACTGTTGTTCCTTCTGTTGTTCTGTTGCTGCTGTTGTCTGTACTGTTCTGTTGCTACTGTTGTTCTGTTGCTACTGTTGTTCCTTCTGTTGTTCTGTAGCTGCTGTTGTCTGAACTGTTGTTCCTTCTGTTCTATTGCTGCTGTTGTTCCTTCTGTTGTTCTGTAGCTGCTGTTGTTCCTTCTGTTGTTCTGTAGCTGCTGTCTGTACTGTTGTTCCTTCTGTTGTTCTGTTGCTACTGTTCCTTCTGTTCTGTTGCTGCTGTTGTCTGTACTGTTGTTCCTTCTGTTCTGTTGCTGTTGTCTGTACTGTTGTTCCTTCTGTTCTGTTGCTGCTGTTGTCTGTACTGTTGTTCTTTCTGTTCTGTTGCTGTTGTTGTCTGTACTGTTGTTCCTTCTGTTGTTGCTGTTGTCTGTACTGTTGTTCCTTCTGTTCTGTTGCTGCTGTCCGTACTGTTCCTTCTGTTGTTCTGTTGCTGCTGTTGTCTGTACTGTTCCTTCTGTTCTCTTGCTGCTGTTGTCTGTACTGTTGTTCCTTCTGTTGTTCTGTTGCTGCTGTTGTCTGTACTGTTGTTCCTTCTGTTGTTGCTGTTGTCTGTACTGTTCCTTCTGTTCTGTTGCTGCTGTTGTCTGTACTGTTGTTTCTTCTGTTGTTCTGTTCTTGCTGTTGCTGCCACCACTGGTGTAGTGCTGTGGTAGTTCCAGTGGTGGTGCTAGTTACTACTACCACTGGTGTAGTGCTGTGGTAGTTCCAGTGGTGGTGCTAGTTACTACCACTGGTGTAGTGCTGTGGTAGTTCCAGTGGTGGTGCTAGTTACTACCACCACTGGTGTAGTGCTGTGGTAGTTCCAGTGGTGGTGCTAGTTACTACTACCACTGGTGTAGTGCTGTGGTAGTTCCAGTGGTGGTGGTAGTTACTACCACCACTGGTGGAGTGCTGTGGTAGTTCCAGTGGTGGTGCTAGTTACTACCACCACTGGTGGAGTGCTGTGGTAGTTCCAGTGGTGGTGCTAGTTACTACCACCACTTGTGTAGTGCTGTGGTAGTTCCAGTGGTGGTGCTAGTTACTACTACCACTGTAGTGCTGTGGTAGTTCCAGTGGTGGTGCTAGTTACTACCACCACTGGTGGAGTGCTGTGGTAGTTCCAGTGGTGGTGCTAGTTACTACTACCACTGGTGTAGTGCTGTGGTAGTTCCAGTGGTGGTGGTAGTTACTACCACCACTGGTGGAGTGCTGTGGTAGTTCCAGTGGTGGTGCTAGTTACTACCACCACTGGTGGAGTGCTGTGGTAGTTCCAGTGGTGGTGCTAGTTACTACCACCACTTGTGTAGTGCTGTGGTAGTTCCAGTGGTGGTGCTAGTTACTACCACAACTGGTGGAGTGCTGTGGTAGTTCCAGTGGTGGTGCTAGTTACTACCACCACTGGAGTGCTGTGGTAGTTCCAGTGGTGGTGCTAGTTACTACCACCACTGGTGGAGTGCTGTGGTAGTTCCAGTGGTGGTGCTAGTTACTACCACCACTTGTGTAGTGCTGTGGTAGTTCCAGTGGTGGTGCTAGTTACTACTACCACTGTAGTGCTGTGGTAGTTCCAGTGGTGGTGCTAGTTACTACTACCACTGTAGTGCTGTGGTAGTTCCAGTGGTGGTGCTAGTTACTACCACCACTGGTGGAGTGCTGTGGTAGTTCCAGTGGTGGTGCTAGTTACTACTACCACTGGTGTAGTGCTGTGGTAGTTCCAATGGTGGTGCTAGTTACTACCACCACTGGTGGAGTGCTGTGGTAGTTCCAGTGGTGGTGCTAGTTACTACCACCACTGGTGGAGTTCTATGGTAGTTCCAGTGGTGGTAGTTATTACTACCACCACTGGTGGAGTGCTGTGGTAGTTCCAGTGGTGGTAGTTACTACCACCATTGGTGGACTGCTGTGGTAGTTCCAGTGGTGGTGCTAGTTACTACCACTGGTGGAGTTCTATGGTAGTTCCAGTGGTGGTAGTTATTACTACCACCACTGGTGGAGTGCTGTGGTAGTTCCAGTGGTGGTGCTAGTTACTACCACCACTGGTGGAGTGCTGTGGTCGTTCCAGTGGTGGTGGTAGTTACTACCACCACTGGTGTAGTGCTGTGGTAGTTCCAGTGGTGGTGCTAGTTACTACCACCACTGGTGGAGTGCTGTGGTAGTTCCAGTGGTGGTGCTAGTTACTACCACCACTGGTGGAGTTCTATGGTAGTTCCAGTGGTGGTAGTTATTACTACCACCACTGGTGGAGTGCTGTGGTAGTTCCAGTGGTGGTAGTTACTACCACCACTGGTGGACTGCTGTGGTAGTTCCAGTGGTGGTGCTAGTTACTACCACTGGTGGAGTTCCGTGGTAGTTCCACTGGTGGTTATTACTACCACCACTGGTGGAGTGCTGTGGTAGTTCCAGTGGTGGTAGTTACTACCACCACTGGTGAAGTGCTGTGGTAGTTCCAGTGGTGGTGCTAGTTACTACCACCACTAGTGGTGCTGTGGTAGTTCCAGTGGTGGTGCTAGTTACTACTACCACTGGTGTAGTGCTGTGGTAGTTCCAGTGGTGGTGCTAGTTACTACTACCACTGGTGTAGTGCTGTGGTAGTTCCAGTGGTGGGGCTAGTTACTACCACCACTGGTGGAGTACTGTGGTAGTTCCAGTGGTGGTGCTAGTTACTACCACCACTGGTGGAGTGCTGTGGTAGTTCCAGTGGTGGTGCTAGTTACTACCAACACTGGTAGAGTGCTATGGTAGTTCCAGTGGTGGTAGTTACTACCGCCACTGGTGGAGTGCTGTGGTAGTTCCAGTGGTGGTAGTTACTACCACCACTGGTGGAGTGCTGTGGTGGTACTAGTTACTACCACCACTGGTGTAGTGCTGTGGTAGTGCCAGTGGTGGTGCTAGTTACTACCACCACTGGTGGAGTGCTGTGGTAGTTCCAGTGGTGGTACTAGTTCCTACCACCACTGGTGGAGTGCTGTGGTAGTTCCAGTGGTGGTGCTAGTTACTACCACCGCTGGAGTGCTGTGGTAGTGCCAGTGGTGGTGCTAGTTACTACCACCACTGGAGTGCTGTGGTAGTTCCAGTGGTGGTGCTAGTTACTACCACCACTGGAGTGCTGTGGTAGTGCCAGTCGTGGTGCTAGTTACTACCACCACTGGAGTGCTGTGGTAGTTCCAGTGGTGGTACTCGTTCCTACCACCACTGGTGTAGTGCTGTGGTAGTTCCAGTGGTGGTGCTAGTTACTACTACCACTTGTGTAGTGCTGTGGTAGTTCCAGTGGTGGTGCTAGTTACTACCAACACTGGTGGAGTGCTATGGTAGTTCCAGTGGTGGTGCTAGTTACTACCAACACTGGTGTAGTGCTGTGGTAGTTCCAGTGGTGGTGGTAGTTACTACCACCACTGGTGTAGTGCTGTGGTAGTTCCAGTGGTGGTGCTAGTTACTACCACCACTGGTGGAGTGCTGTGGTAGTTCCAGTGGTGGTGCTAGTTACTACCACCACTGGTGGAGTGCTGCGGTAGTTCCAGTGGTGGTGCTAGTTACTACCACAACTGGTGGAGTGCTGTGGTAGTTCCAGTGGTGGTGCTAGTTACTACCACCACTGGTGGAGTGCTGTGGTAGTTCCAGTGGTGGTGCTAGTTACTACCACAACTGGTGGAGTGCTGTGGTAGTTCCAGTGGTGGTGCTAGTTACTACCACCACTGGTGGAGTGCTGTGGTAGTTCCAGTGGTGGTGCTAGTTACTACCACCACTGGTGGAGTGCTGTGGTAGTTCCAGTGGTGGTGCTAGTTACTACCACCACTGGTGGAGTGCTGTGGTAGTTCCAGTGGTGGTGCTAGTTACTACCACCACTGGTGTAGTGCTGTGGTAGTTCCAGTGGTGGTGCTAGTTACTACCACCACTTGTGGAGTGCTGTGGTAGTTCCAGTGGTGGTACTAGTTACTACCACCACTGGTGGAGTGCTGTGGTAGTTCCAGTGGTGGTGCTAGTTACTACCACCACTTGTGGAGTGCTGTGGTAGTTCCAGTGGTGGTACTAGTTACTACCACCACTGGTGGAGTGCTGTGGTAGTTCCAGTGGTGGTACTAGTTACTACCACCACTGGTGGAGTGCTGTGGTAGTTCCAGTGGTGGTGCTAGTTACTACCACCACTGGTGGAGTGCTGTGGTAGTTCCAGTGGTGGTGCTAGTTACTACCACCACTGGTGGAGTGCTGTGGTAGTTCCAGTGGTGGTGCTAGTTACTACCACCACTGGTGGAGTGCTGTGGTAGTTCCAGTGGTGGTGCTAGTTACTACCACCACTGGTGGAGTGCTGTGGTAGTTCCAGTGGTGGTGCTAGTTACTACCACCACTTGTGGAGTGCTGTGGTAGTTCCAGTGGTGGTACTAGTTACTACCACCACTGGTGGAGTGCTGTGGTAGTTCCAGTGGTGGTGCTAGTTACTACCACCACTTGTGGAGTGCTGTGGTAGTTCCAGTGGTGGTACTAGTTACTACCACCACTGGTGGAGTGCTGTGGTAGTTCCAGTGGTGGTACTAGTTACTACCACCACTGGTGGAGTGCTGTGGTAGTTCCAGTGGTGGTGCTAGTTACTACCACCACTGGTGGAGTGCTGTGGTAGTTCCAGTGGTGGTGCTAGTTACTACCACCACTGGTGGAGTGCTGTGGTAGTTCCAGTGGTGGTGCTAGTTACTACCACCACTGGTGGAGTGCTGTGGTAGTTCCAGTGGTGGTGCTAGTTACTACCACCACTGGTGGAGTGCTGTGGTAGTTCCAGTGGTGGTACTAGTTACTACCACCACTGGTGGAGTGCTGTGGTAGTTCCAGTGGTGGTACTAGTTACTACCACCACTGGTGGAGTGCTGTGGTAGTTCCAGTGGTGGTGCTAGTTACTACCACCACTGGTGGGAGAATAAGACCACCATCTTGGTGATAATATTGTAGGTGGGTTAACAAGCCAGGATGTCCCCAAAGTAAGCCACACACTGTGGCTTACTTTCACAGTGGGTTCCTGCCTAACCCAAGTGGTTCCTACACAGTGGGAAATGTGACAGTGTTATTGTTGCTGTTGGAGTTATAGGTACCCTAGGATCAGAGCGCCTGGAGGATGTCTGATCCGTGTGGGTTTAGAGCCTGGCCCAGGAAGGTAACAATGGGACCTGCACTGGAACAGTGGTAGCATTGTTACCAGTGATTGTATGTTAGTTCATGCTGAGGTAGGCTTGTTAGTGTGGCAGGGTGCCAGGGTAGAGAGGGAGGGTGCCAGGGTAGGCAGGGAGACAGGGTGCCAGCGTAGGTAATGTGGTAGGGTAAGCAGGGAGGGTGCCAGGGTAGAGAGGGAGGTGCCAGGGTAGGCAGGGAGACAGGGTAGCAGGTGCCAAGGTAGAGAGGGAGGGTACCAGGGTAGGCAGGGAGACAGGGTGCCAGCATAGGTAATGTGGCAGGGTAAACAGGGAGGGTGCCACGGTAGAGAGGGAGGTGCCAGGGTAAGCAGGGAGACAGGGTAGCAGGTGCCAAGGTAGAGAGGGAGGTGCTAGGGTAGGCAGGGAGACAGGGTAGCAGGTGCCAAGGTAGAGAGGGAGGGTACCAGGGTAGGCAGGGAGACAGGGTGCCAGCGTAGGTAATGTGGTAGGGTAAACAGGGAGGGTGCCACGGTAGAGAGGGAGGTGCCAGGGTAGGCAGGGAGACAGAGTAGCAGGTGCCAAGGTACAGAGAGAGGGTACCAGGGTAGGCAGGGAGACAGGGTGCCAGCGTAGGTAATGTGGCAGGGTAAACAGGGAGGGTGCCACGGTAGAGAGGGAGGTGCCAGGGTAAGCAGGGAGACAGGGTAGCAGGTGCCAAGGTAGAGAGGGAGGGTACCAGGGTAGGCAGGGAGACAGGGTGCCAGCGTAGGTAATGTGGCAGGGTAAACAGGGAGGGTGCCACGGTAGAGAGGGAGGTGCCAGGGTAAGCAGGGAGACAGGGTAGCAGGTGCCAAGGTAGAGAGGGAGGGTACCAGGGTAGGCAGGGAGACAGGGTGCCAGCGTAGGTAATGTGGCAGGGTAAACAGGGAGGGTGCCACGGTAGAGAGGGAGGTGCCGGGGTAAGCAGGGAGACATATATATATATATATATATATATATATATATATATATATATATATATATATATATATATATATATATATATATATATATAACAGTAACCAGACAAAAACAGTTGTGGGGGCAGTATAGCACAGTGAAAGGTACGACATACTTAGATAAGTGTAAGAGAGCACTTAAGCACTACAATCAGTGGTAGAAGGTAGCACTTAGTAAGCCAGGCAAGTGTCTGGAGCAGCATAAAGTTAGCACTCACCTCGCTACTGCTTCTCGTATTTAATGACCCCCAGATTGAGTCATTAAGATCTCCACATTTGGCCAGAGAGGTCAGGATGACAACCAGCCCTGTTGCTCTGTTGATGCTCTGTTGCCCTGTTGTTGCTCTGTTGTTCTCATCCGAACAGTAAGAACAGGGGCTTCTGAGTTTCACAGTCCCGTTGCTGTTATATCCTAGAATATGTATCGACAAAGCCACCAGATGGGCGAAAAGTCTACAGATAAAGATACCCGGATGTCTAATTCGCCATCCTGTCGGTACTGTATACCACTGATATACACACTGTGAAGACCGGTATCCCACTTGTATACCGGCAATACATATTCCTTGACATATTTCCTCACAGTTTACACATACAGAACTGTTCAGTACATTAGAAATCCCCTAGTTTACGATTCATTACAGCCAGAATGTAAACAGCAGTGACCCCTAATCTTTACAAGGGGGCCCACAAGACAGGTGAAAATCTACAGTAGGCCTAGTTAGGCCGTGCCGGTAGAAAGCTTAACTCTTGCGTGGCTTATTTCAGAGGTTATGGATCTATCCAGGACTTGAACCTGGGATAACCTAGAATGACTCATAAATAAATCAAAATATGACCTATTTTTGTTAAGTTCCTTGAGCTAACTTCTCCTTTTTGTGTGTTTACAGGATGGCCATCATGATGAGATTCGTGTACCTGTTGGCAGCCATCACTGCCGGTACCTGGCAGCAGAGTACCGCTGTTATGCCACCGGTACTGTATCCCGCACCTGCTGCTACAATAGCTCCCACTACTACTGCTACGCCAGCAGTAGCCTCCAACACAACAGCTGTGGCAGGTGTTGTTACAGCTCCACTCGTCTCCATCTCTTTGCCTCCAGTTCTGGTCAATATGACCAGAGACTGGGGGTGTCCGTACGTCCGTGGTGTAGCGGAGGTATCTTGTACGTGTGACGTACCACACACTGTTAGATGTCGAGGGCAGGCAGATCGCCCACATGACTTGATTTCCCTTATCCACAACCTCGGTATCAAAGGCTCTATCTCCCTGCTGGATCTAGCAGTACACGGACTTAGAGAGCTTCCTGGACGCGTATTTACCAGTATGGAACTTCTAGGTTTGGTCATAACAACAGCAGACCTGCAGACTTTACCCCACGATGCGTTCTCCGGCTTGGAGAACACACTGGCAGCTCTAGGTCTGCCGAATAACAAATTGGTAGAGGTACCTGCCAATGCTCTAAGACCCCTAGTCGAACTCCAGCGACTAGACTTGAGTGATAACCAAATACGCGAACTGCCACCCAGGGCCTTTCCAGTCCTCCCACAGCTGCAGAATCTCGATCTCGCAGGTAATAACTTGCAGGTTCTCCACTCGGAAGCCTTTCTCCATCTGCCTAATCTAGTTTCCCTCAATCTAGCGAACAATAAACTAGATGCGGCGCAGATTAACGAGAAATCCCTTCGCGGGTTGCACGCTCTTCAGCGCCTCTCACTCAAGTCCAACCTCCTGAAGGGAGCTGTAACTTCGACGCTTATTAAAGGAGCCAAGGGACTCACTTCTGTAGATTTATCAGGCAATGCATTAACTATGTTATCCAGGGGATCCCTAGCTGCCTGCCCCAACATACGCGAGTTAGATCTATCACGTAACAACATAGATGTCATTGAAGATCATGCCTTTGCTAATCTAAGTCAGCTGCAACACCTGAAATTGTCGCACAACAGCGTGGTAGCTGTGTCAGGCTGGTCCCTGGCACACCTGCCACAGCTGACATATCTGGCCATGGCTGACAATGCTCTGAGAGCAGTCACAGCAGACTTATTGCACCAGCTGTCGGCTCTGAAGTCCCTCGACCTGGCTGCCAACGATATTTCGCTTATACAGCCTTACGTCTTCAACTCCACACCTGCGCTACAACACCTTATACTTACTGGTTAGCATTATTATTATTATTATTATTATTATTAGTAGTAGTAGTAGTAGTAGTAGTAGTAGTAGTAGTAGTACTCACCTATTTGTGGTTGCAGGGGTCGAGTCACAGCTCCTGGCCCCGCCTCTTCGCTGATTGCTACTAGGTCCTCTCTCTCCCTGCCCCATGAGCTCTATCATACCTCGCCTTAAAACTATGTATGGTTCCCGCCTCCACTACGTCACTTTCTAGGCTATTCCACGGCCTGACTACTCTATGACTGAAGAAATACTTCCTAACATCCCTTTGATTCATCTGAGTCTTCAACTTCCAACTGTGACCTCTTGTGTCTGTGTCCCATCTCTGGAACATCCCGTCTTTGTCCACCTTGTCTATTCCGCGCAGTATTTTATATGTCGTTATCATGTCTCCCCTGACCCTCCTGGCCTCCAGTGTCGTCAGGCCGATTTCCCTCAACCTTTCTTCGTAGGACAATCCCCGTAGCTCTGGGACTAGTCTTGTTGCAAACCTTTGCACTTTCTCTAATTTCTTGACGTGCTTGACTAGGTGTGGATTCCAAACTGGTACTGCATACTCCAGTATGGGCCTGACGTAGATGGTATACAGAGTCTTAAACGAATCCTTACTGAGGTATCGGAACGCTATCCGTAGGTTTGCCAGGCGCCCGTATGCTGCAGCAGTTATCTGATTGATGTGTGCCTCAGGAGATATGCTCGGTGTTATACTCACCCCCAGATCTTTTTCCTTGAGTGAGGTTTGCAGTCTTTGGCCATCTAAACTATATTGTGTCTGCAGTCTTCTTTGCCCTTCCCCAATCTTCATGACTTTGCATTTGGCAGGGTTAAATTCAAGGAGCCAGTTGCTGGACCAGGCTTGTAGCCTGTCCAGGTCTCTTTGTAGTCCTGCCTGATCCTCGTCCGATTTGATTCTTCTCATTAACTTCACATCATCTGCAAACAAGGACACTTCTGAGTCTATCCCTTCCGTTATGTCGTTCACGTATACCAAGAACAGCACAGGTCCTAGGACTGACCCCTGTGGAACCCCACTTGTCACAGGCGCCCACTCTGACACCTCGTCGTGTACCATGACTCGTTGTTGCCTCCCTGTCAGATATTCTCTGATCCATTGCAGTGCCTTTCCTGTTATGTGTGCCTGGTCCTCTAGCTTTTGCAGTAACCTCTTGTGAGGAACTGTGTCGAAAGCCTTCTTGCAGTCCAAAAATATGCAGTCGATCCACCCCTCTCTCTCTTGTCTTACTTCTGTCACCTTGTCATAAAACTCCAGTAGGTTTGTGACACAGGATTTTCCTTCCCTGAAACCTGTTTGTGCTTACAGGGGGTTGATCCACAGCTCCTGCCCCTGCCTCTTCACTGGTTGCTACTAGGTCCACTCTCTCCCTTCTCCATGAGCTTATCATACCTCTTCTTTGAACTATGTATGAATCCTGCCTCCACTTACATCACTCTCCACATTGTTCCACTTGTGTGTATGTGTGTGTGTGTTTGTACTCACCTATTTGTGGTTGCAGGGGTCGAGGCATAGCTTCTGGCCCCGCCTCTTCACTGACTGCTACCGGGTCCTCTTTCTCCCTGCTCCATGAGCTTTATCATACCTCGTCTTAAAATTATGTATGGTTCCTGCCTCCACTACGTCACTTGCCAGACTATTCCACTTCCTGACAACTCTATGACTGAAGAAATACTTACTAACATCCCTGTGACTCATCTGAGTCTTCAGCTTCCAATTGTGACCTCTTGTTACTGTGTCCCATCTCTGGAACATCCTGTCTCTGTCCACCTTGTCTATTCTATGCAGTATTTTGTACGTCATTATCACGTCTCCCCTGACCCTCCTATGCTACATCATTATTATCATCATTATGCGACTCACCAGCCATGGGTTCTAACCCAACCTGTTCTATGGTTTCTCATTATTACCGTATTATTATTATATTTCCAGATAATCCTCTACACTGTGACTGTACCCTGACCTGGTTGTGGCAGTGGCTGGTCCACCACCCATCCCTGACCCATGAAGAACAACTTAGCACTGTCTGTGCCACACCACCAGCACTGGAAAATGCTCCTCTTGTAAGTTCTATTTACTTCAAGACCCCCCAGTCCACCTCCAGGATTCTCCTATTAATAATAATAATGTTCATGTTTACCAGTACCTGATACAACTTATACAGACCATAGTTGACACCTATGACATACTACTACATAGAAAGTCCCTTGTTATGTCAGGCATTTCCCACAAATTAGGTCAGTTTTGTCCCCAGGATGCCACCCACACCAGTCACCTAACACCCAGGTACCTAATTACTGCTAGGTGAACAGTGACAGCAGGTATAAGGTGACTTACACCCCTGTACCTGCTTACTGCTAGGTGAACAGAGACAGCAGGTATAAGGTGACTTACACCCCTGTACCTGCTTACTGCTAGGTGAACAGAGACAGCAGGTATAAGGTGACTTACACCCCTGTACCTGCTTACTGCTAGGTGAACAGAGACAGCAGGTATAAGGTGACTTACACCCCTGTACCTGCTTACTGCTAGGTGAACAGGGACAGCAGGTGTATTAAGGAAACACATCCTAATGTGTCCACCCACACCAGGGATCGACCCCCGGACCTGTGTGAGGTGAGTGCGCTACCAACAAAGCCACAGGACACCATCATAACTGAAGACCAATAAGCTGTAACAGAGGCTGGGCAACTCTCCCCATTAATATTAATCAAAATCATCCCTTCACCAGTACTAAATCACTCTTTGGAATGATAAAGACATGGGGGCCCTACATTTTTGGGCCCCTGAAGCTTAAACTGCTATGGGGGCCCCTTTGCAACCAGTAACATCTGGCCTACATGATACAGGTCCACATCCCTTTATCTGAAACCCTTGGGGCCAGCAGTGTTTCGAATTTCAGAATGAAAGTGGGGTCTAGGGCAGCTGGAGAGTTTACCTGGAGTTTACCATAATCAAACATTACCACTGCAGCAAAAACCTATGAATACTCACACTAAGTGGGATAAATAAAGACTACAAATACTTCTGCGGTTTATTTTTAGAGTAATACAGTGGACCCCCGCATAACGATCACCTCCGAATGCGTCCAATTATGTAAGTGTATTTATGTAAGTGCGTTTGTACATGTATGTTTGGGGGTCTGAAATGGACTAATCTACTTCACAATATTTCTTATGGGAACAAATTCGGTCAGTACTGGCACCTGAACATACTTCTGGAGTGAAAAAATATCGTTAACCGGGGGTCCACTGTATATACAGTGGTACCTCGAGTTACGAACATAATTCGTTCCAGAAGGCTGTTCCAGAAGGCTGTTCCAGAAGGCTGTTCCAGAAGGCTGTTCCAGAAGGCTGTTCCAGAAGACTGTTCCAGAAGGCTATTTGAGTGCCGATACCAAAAGAATTTGTTCCCATAAGGAATAATGTAAATTAGATTAGTCCATTTCAGACCCCCAAAAATACACTTACAAAAATATACTTACATAATTGTCCGAGTTGGGACGTGTTCGAAACTCGAGGTGCCACTGTGTTGATAAATGAAATAATGGGATAATTATAGACCAGGAACATGATTCTCAAGATATTCCACATATTTCCATCCCCTTTATTAATTCCTCTTTTCCATTTATATCCACGAAAAAAACTTCGGTTTTCGGAGCTTTTCAAATTTCAGAATTTCGGATAACGGGATACGGACCTGTACTTTGATAACGTCTTAATTTTTATTATATTGTACTGAATTGCACTTTACTAATTTTGTTTTTTAAAAACTCATACGGTAGACCCAAAGTTTTTATTAATGTGGATTAAAAATCACTTAGGGGGCTGTCAGGGTTTAGGTCGTCCCCTGGACACGTGTAAAACACTTTGATATCTTTATTACAGAAAATTTTCCCCATAGAGTGGATTCATCGGTCTAATATAGAGAAGAATGGTGAAGATCAGGAGGAGTCTGAGGTAGTCAGTCCCTCAGCCTCGGACTTTTCTCAAGACTGACAAATTGATTACATCATCTCCAGGATGAGGGATTGATTACCTCAAACTCCTTCTGATCTCCATTATTATTATTATTATTATTATAATCAAAGGGGAAGCGCTAAACCCGTAGGATTATACAGCGCCTGGGGGGGGATGTGGAAGGCATTCAGGCTTAATTCGGGGAACTGGAGCACAGTTCCAATTCCCTAAATCAAGAGCCCCTCACCAACATCAAGGAACCTTCCATGAGGGGTTCTGATCTCCAGCCATTCATCTTGTATGGGACTGAAGAAGCCGCTGTGCGGCAGAACATTTCCACAGTATACACAAGTGCTGTACGTGTGTCTAATTTTTCAACTTGAAATTCCAGATTATTTCACCATATTCTTGTACTTATAATAAAGAATATCTAGAGGTCATTTAGACAAAGATTTTGTAGGTCCCTGAGTTACAGGTACTGTGAGGCCCCTGGGCTGCGGGTCCCTGAGTTACAGGTACTGTGAGGCCCCTGGGCTGCGGCCCCTAAAACCCATACCTTAATCCGACCCTGTATTTACTGGTTCATTTAATAAACCCGGGAGGCAGGTGGGGGTTAGACCCCGTGGCAAGTAAGCGCTAAACTTCGCAAGCCAGTCATTTTCCCTTTCTTTTCAACTGTGTTATTTTGTGAGCTGTGTAATTAACACAGTGTATCGCAGGTAATTACTACCATTAGGTGTCACTTATTGGGTCATTTAATTAGTTTTTATTTAAGATAATCAAGGTTAAATTATATATAATTATAATCATAACTAAGAGCTAAACCATAAGGGTTGATTAACCGTGAAGAAGTGTGTTCCTATGGGTTGTGGCTTATAGCGTTTGTTGCTGTTGCAGATTGAGTTGAGGCAATCACAACTGGTGTGCTCCGAGGAGGATGTTTCAAACCACGACTACTTCCACGACTATCACGACTACTACCACGACGAGGCTACGGCCGAGGAGACACCAGACATGAGGCGGTCTGATGCAGAGATCAGCCTACAGGTTGCACACTGGGTGCGTAAGGATGACTCAGAGCAGAATAATGGCCAGGCGTTGGACAAGGAATCACACCTAGCGGTGGAGCTCGTGTGGAGGGTCGAAGATAAAGCAATACCGTATTCCTGCGAGGCTGTGTTTGTGTATGAAGTGGTACAGGGAACACCAGACTCACACCAGGTTCTAGCAGAGAAAGTAGCAGCTAACTGTTCATCAGATGATATACACGATCCACATCAGGTAGTAGTGACAGTGCCTGGGGAAGTGCTGGTTCCAGGTGCAACATATCGATACTGTCTCATGTTGCTGGAACGTGGTACTGGTGACCAGGAAGCTTTCTTGCCAGGGTGCTCTGAGCCTCTCTTACTGACTGCTGCTCCTTTCACCTTACCCAAACAAAGGGGAAGCAGCCCAGTGCTACGTGTGACTAGCCTCACTGCTGGAGGAGTAGGTGGAGCACTGGTGGTACACACACGTGTGGATGGCAGTGATGGACCATGCACTTACACTCTTGCTATCGTTGCAGGGCACAGAATTGCTGCAACACGGCAACTTAATTGTTCGGAAGCACGGCATGAGTTCCCATCGCTGGCTGAAGGTCAGTATGTCGCCTGTGCTGATCCTGATGTTTCAGGCATTACCCATGACTTCAGCCATCTTGAACACCATCTGAAGGCCGCGGAGAATGTCACCACGGCTCTCCACCAGGACTTCTCCATCTGTACACCCGTAATCACCTTCACACCTTACAGAGACCAAGGAATAGGCACAGGGCCATTATTAACCCTCTTGTTTACACTGCCGGGCCTTGCATTGGTTGTCACGCTCTATGTGATAGCGAGGAGAGTGTGGCGGGGAGGTGGAGTACCCTGGCGCTGGGACCCAAGAACACAAAAGAACGGAAAATACTTTCTTTACACTGGCGAGGTTCCTACACCGTCCCTAAGTCTGGATCCCCTACCGGCAGATAACCCAGAAACCACCACTCCGGTTTAGCACTTCCGACGCTCCCGTATACAATAAGTCCTCAACTCACAAACACATTGAGAATCTAATGTATCATGTATAATACCATTATTATATCATTATTATGCACGACACATAAGGTTCCCAACATGTTCGTAAGTCGAGGAATTACTGTATTTTTAACACTAAAGTAGGCGTGCCTACAACCTACACAAGTCATTTCTAGTCCACAAATAGTCAGGCAAGTACTTCAGAGTACCTGGAAGCACCCAAGTGCTCCAGGAATATATATATATATGATCATGGTCTTGACAGGGCAGCAGTCACAGTGTCGTACACTGTCAAGAACAGATCTGGTGTTCACATACGAATTTTTTATATTGTATTAATAAGTATATTTCTTATTAAGTCTTTTTTGAGAAATATTTGTAATTTAGTATTGTGCCCAATATACTAATTGTTTATAACCAATAAATTGCTTTAACGACTAGTGATAACTAGTGAATAAGTCGGCATACTTTAAGAGGTAATAACTAAATGGTTATAACTGACCATAGTTTTTAAAGGGGTGGACCGGTAAGCCAGTGGAAGACCTTGGTCAAATGACCAAAAGCTCCAACGGCGGGTCATCGTCTGACTAAGACCCATATCAGGAAACACTTGTCTGGTTTCCTGATGAACCTTACCTAACCTTAACAGGCGTGTGAGTTTCCCTGTCACCTAATATCGTGTTTGTTTCCCCTATAATCTACCTTGTCCATAATTACTGCCGCATTTGCATTGTCTGTTTCGTAAAGTGAAGTCCAGGATCTTTCCTTAATTCATGGTATAACTTAACAAATCTTTGAGAACAGTAGTGTTGTAGACGTCTGAGTACAACTCAGACGTCTACAACACAATTTGTTAAGTTATACCATGAATTAAGGAAAGATCCTGGACTTCACTTTACGAAACAGACAATGCAAATGCGGCAGTAATTATGGACAAGGTAGATTATAGGGGAAATATAAACACGACATTAGAAAACGGGAATTGATGCGCCTCTTAAAGTTGACGCGGTGATTGTTCACATGACTGAAATTGTTACCCCGGATGGTAGACAAAATGCATTTCGACCACAGGAAAAGGGTTACAATAGAGCCTAGAACAATGAAAAATTTAAAAATAACTAATTTTCAAGGCTTTGTCGTAAATTTCACATTCTGTCATGTTATACACAGCAGCATCTCTTGTATATTGGGAATTTTTAATATACAGCCACAAATTACGAATTTTGTACTTGTACAGTTATCTGGTGTTTACTGTGGCCCAAAAGTAACTCTTAATTTTGCTTAATAATGACCCTAAAGCACATAAATAGTGATGGTGGTAATTCTTCAGAGCCTAAGAGAAGCTGTGAAGAGCTTCTCATCAGCGAAAAGTGATAATTTTCAACTTGAAGTGCGTAATTTATCAATTAAACTCTCATAGGTACGTATGTACAGGAAACATAACTTATAACACACAGGATTTATCTATGCTAAAGCAGCGCTGTTTAGCCCTTGTGGCTCAGCGCTTCATTTTTTTTTATAATAATAATAATATCCATGCTAAATCTCGGAACATATCACCTGCAGATACGCGGGGAGACTACTGTACAGGTCAGCCATTGCTAATCCGGCAAGCAAGAGTTCATTATATCTTATAAAACTGCACTGCTGTAGACCTTTCAGCAGTTATGGGGAGTGCTAAACCCATAGGAATTATACAGTGCCTGTGGGTGGGATTGGGAGGTATTCAGGTTTGATTCGGGGAGCTGGAGCACAGATTCAATTCCCTAGATCAAGAGCCCCTCACCAGCCTCAAGGAACCTCCCTCGAGGGGATCTATCAGTAGAGACGGCAGTCAAAATTAGTGCCGGATTAGCAACGGAACCAGATTAGCAACGGAACTGGATTAGCAACAGAACCGGATTAGTGACGGCTGACCTGTATGTGTAAATACTGGACTAGAAGCATTGCCTTTAGTTATAACTGTGTGTGTGTTGCCGCTGTTAAGTGTGTCCGAGGACTCTCTCTCCTTACGTATGATCTCACGCTTGTATATGTCAGAATACAACCACAAACAAGTGACATCTGAACAATAACAACGCTGCGGCTAACCAGGGGTCGAACCCGTGTTGTTTTGGCCCACTTCGTGGCGGACTAAAACAACACGGGTTCAACCCCCGGCCAGCCACAGTGTGTTGTGTACATTTACACAACACTTTCTTACACAAAGTAATTTTACATTTGTATTATCATAATGAAGCACTAAACCCTTATGGGTCACACTACACATTTGTTGTTAAGTGACTGACACTGTATGTTCAGAAACACTTGGACTTTTAGTAAACTCTTGATATAATGAACTAATAGAGGGGAGCATACAGTCAACTCTTGTATAACGCTCCTCTCTATGGTCAACGCTGCGTAACTCTTGTGGGTTTAACTCTTCTTTTTATTATAATAATAATCCTCTATATTTTTTTGTAAATGTGATTAATAAAATACACAGAGAAACCTCCACAGTACGTGCTGGTTAATTTTGGACGTGCTTATTCAGTCACATTAACAAAATGACACTGTATATAGGGTCTTTATAATAGACTGTACCTAATATTGTACCATATACACAGTTTGTTAAATTTGTTAAGTTAAAAGTACAACTTAACTAGTAGAATTTGTTACAGATGTCCGTTATACCGAGGTCCATTATATTAAAGTCTGTTATATGGAGGTCCATTATATTTAAGTCTGTTATATGGAGGTCCATTATAGTGAGGGTGTGTGTAACTGGTTTAGGCCTGTTTTTTTTTTTTTTTTACAAATTATATATATTGTTTTACATGTTAATGATCACCGTGTTAATGCTAGTTGAAAACTGTTGCCATTTGTTGCAGATGCAATATCTTGAACACCTTCACAATGTCCTAAAGGAACACCTTCACAATGTCCTAAAGGAACACCTTCACAATGTCCTAAAGGAACGCCTTCACAATGTCCTAAAGGAACACCTTCACAATGTCCTAAAGGAACACCTTCACAATGTCCTAAAGGAACACCTTCACAATGTCCTAAAGGAACACCTTCACAATGTCCTAAAGGAACACCTTCACAATGTCCTAAAGGAACACCTTCACAATGTCCTAAAGGAACACCTTCACAATGTCCTAAAGGAACACCTTCACAATGTCCTAAAGGAACACCTTTACAATGTCCTAAAGGAACACCTTTGCTGTAACTTGCATATTTAAACCACAGGTTTAAGTACATTTGAATTTATTGGCAAACTCAAGATACGTTTTAACATTAACAAAATTTAATTCAGTGCCATGAAATTTCTGAAAAAATTAAACCATGAAGCTAAAATGTTATTCGCTCTTTAGCCAATAGTGAAGCAATCGTGCTGAGTAAAATACAGGAAGTACTCGACTTACAAACACGTTCATTATATCATTATAACATTATTGTGTATATCATTATACACAATACAGGTCCTCAATGTGTCTGTAATGTGAAGACTTCCTGTATACAGTCAGTTCTCTTATAGATCTATTTTATACAACTAAGTTTTCTTGCAAATGCAGCTCAAGTCCGTCTGTAATTGAACAGCGCAGACTGTGAAGGACGGATGACGTTATGCCAACAGGTGGTGAGAAAAACTGTAGTGTCACCGCCTAATTGTTTTGTCAGGTTAACGAATAAGCTGAATGATGCAGTGATTTGAAGAAAATTAAAGTGATTGAATCAAGGAAATGAAAACAATTCGATAAGAAAATGATTCGATAATAAAGAAAATGAAAACAAGGGTACCAGTTTGGTCTCCCATAGGCCTGTCATAAGCCTCCTATAGGCCTTGCACAATTTGTATTTTTTTTATTTAAAATGTGAAGTACAGAATGGTGTGTAAAGAGCTCTCTCAGGTGTATCTAAATTGTATATTGTGATGCAGTAAACCCATATGGGGTATTCAGAGCGAACAGTGGAGGCTTGACTTTCTGTCTGATAAGTGTGGCTCAGTCTGTGATCAAGCACCAGCCCATGTGTATTTAGTGTTTTTTTTTTAGTCTGAGCCATCAAACTGGTGTGACTTTCATGACTGTCGTGACTGTCATGACTCATGACTCATGACTGTCGTGACTCATGACTCATGACTGTCGTGACTGTCGTACCTCTGAGGTTCGGCACTCGCCGCACTCTACACTTCAACAGCTTTATATTAGTGATAGTCTATTAAAAATACAACACAGTTATCACCCGCTTTATTTTTAACGGTGTTTTACGAAGCTTTAACAGAGTTTTTTGTCTTTATTTTGTAGCAAAATATCGTTCCTTACATTTACGTTTGTCATAATGTTATGTAAATACTTTACAACTGTCATGGTAATAGATAGCTTTATTTTTCCCCTGTAAAGTGTGGTAAAGCGAGAACACAGAGCGACCTTCATACTGGCGACGCTTAACGCTGTTTGCACCGAGAGTTTTATCGTGGCATTTGGCGTATAGACTTTATTGAGAAAGCCTAATAAGTCCAGTCAGGGATGATACACAATAAAGGCTAAACTTCGTTTGGTCTCTAGACTTCATTGAGAAAATTCGATAAGGTACAGTAAATGCTCGACTTACAAAAACATTGAGAATCTCCTGTAGCGTGTATATTATTATTACATCATTATTGTGTATCGTATCATTATATAGTACAGAAGGTCCTCAGATTACTTGTGTTGAAAACTTCCTGTATAGTCAATATGTGATGGTTGCAGTGAATTATTCACTGCAAACATCACGTTGTTTGGTCTTTAGACTTTGAAAATTTGATAAGTCAAGAATGATATAGTAAGGATTCACTGCAGTGTCTTTCTAGCTGTTGGTTTATGCAAATGTTGGTCCAGTGAGCTCAGTGTTGAACGTAATCTCATTACGTAAAAGGAATAATGTGACATTTTATTGTCACAATAAAACGTCACATTAGTGTCCACTTACCCAGCAGTCAGTTAGTAATTCTACCATTATCACCTTTACCTCAACTTGACAGCAAAAACGTCATTACAATGAATACTTTACTGACTCGCTTTACCATACTTGACGGCGCCATTCGCCAGTCAGACCGTGTAACTGTTGTAAATACAGAACTTTCCCATGGGAAACTGGGTTAGAATCCTTCATTTGTTAGTCATGCTCGTCAGGAGCAAGGGGCTAGTAAACCTTCTCCTGTATACATTACCAAATTTAAAAAGAGAAACTTTCGTTTTTCTTTTTAGGTCACCCAACCTCGGCGGGAGACGTCCGGTGTGTTGAAAAAAATACAGACCTGCATATTATACATTTTACAAGTCATTACCATTATCATCTCATATGCCTGTGTATGTGGTCGTATTAATAGCCTTTTTAAGCAGAACTGTGAGACCTATGCAGTTTTCTTGATGTTATATATATATGCAGTGACCACAGAGCTCGAGACTTTTTTTTTTTTTTTTTTGTAAAAGCGACTGAACAGTTGTGTTGAAAATTGAATATCAGTTGGAAATACTTTTGGAATATGTACTATTAAATTTTTATATTCTTTTTATACATATTATTCAATTTTGGATGTACTTTTTCAATCATATTTACAAAAAGATTTATAAGAGCGTCTTCCTCGTATCAAACCTGATTTTCTCCAGTCCCAGAAAAATTTTGACTATAAAATAATTACTTCCAAATAATGTGAAGTGTAAACGCATACAGTTTATACTGAGCCTGAAGAATGGAAGGCAGTATGGTTTGATCTGAGGAAGGAGAGCTCCCATTTCTTGAATCAAGAGCCCTTCACCCGCATCAACTTACACCCCTTTGACGAGTATAGATGAAATTTAAGTTGATATAATTGTGACTAGCAACAACGAAGAGGAACCTTATATCTGCCCATCCAGAACCATCGTCAAGTAACAACTTGGGGGGGAAGGGGGGGGGGTAAACAGAGAAGGTCACAAGACAACAACACAGTAGGGGGATAAAGTAATAATAGGGGTGACACTATTGTACCTCTCCCCCTACCATATCATCTCCAGACCTCCCCTCAAGGAAGGTTCTTGATCCTGGTGAGGAGCTCTTGATCTAGGGAATTGAATCTGTGCTCCAGTTCCTTGGACTGTCCCTGAATACCTTCCATCCCCACCCCACAACACTGTATAATCCTACAGGTTTAGCACTCCCCCATGATTATAATCAGACCTTCTCTACTTCTCTCTCCCCAACTGTGACTTGACAATGCTTCAGGATGGACAAGAGTGTCATCTTAAGGATGGTCTTCCAAACACACGGTATTGTGACTTGTTATTACGCTAAGTAACAATTAATCTGAAGATTAAGACACGTGCAACAGTTACGTGCCTTTACTGTTGAAATGTTCTGCCCAAACTGTGGTCTTATTCAGTCAATAACCGAGGCTGCAGGTATAGTAGTGAAATGAAAATGATGTAATCAGTCCATCAACCTGAAGAAACTGTATTTGAGGTGGTCAGTCCCTCAGGTTCATAAAATTCCAGATCATGGAGCTCAACTCTTCTCCAGGCTGAGGAACTGATCACCTCAAATACCATTGCTCCAAGGTTGATAGACTAGTTACATCATCTTCATTTCACTACTACACTACAGCCTCTGTATCCGACTGAACAAGACCTCTGTGCAAGCCAAACATTTCATCAATAAAGATGCCCAACTGTTGTACACGTCTTGATCTTCAACCTGTTAATATGTTAATCCATTTCCAACAATTAATATGTTGGGTAAACAGACACAAGCACAACTAACGTAACATTTTATTGTGGCGACGTTTCACCCTCCAGGAGCTCGGTCAAGCCATTCCTGGAGAGCAAAACGCTGCCACAATAAAGTCACGTTAGTTGCACCTGTGACCTTGTTCCAAACATTGTGGGTAATTCTACCAACATTAATGTGTCAGTCATCGTTATCATCACATTAGTCACTAACTGTGCCATATAATGTATATAGAAATGATTTATATATTTTGTAAATAGTGTGCATAGTTTTTTTAACAAAGTGTTAATAAAAGAATTATTAATAAATGTGACTTAATTTTTAATGGCAGAACCTTCCATCAGAAAATATCGAGGTTTTTCAAGAACATCATAGATACTGAAGCGGCGCTGTACGACCCTTGTGGGTTTACCACTTGGTCGTGACTAATAATAATAATATAGGTAATCCTCAATTTACTCTGGGTTACGTTCTGACGAATCCATCGTAAGTTGAAATTATCATAAGTTGAAAATATTGTAAGTTAAAAATACCGTAAGTTGAATGCGAATGTATGCTTAATAAATAATTACTGTCGCTGAATAAGCCAATAAACAAATTACTGTAACTAAATACCAGTACTGAAAAGTCAATAAATGAATACAAGTTAGGGACTTGTCACCTTCATGTTGGGTGATTTACTTAAGTTTCGTCTCCAGAGTTAGCTGCTGCCGCACCGTCATAGAGCTGAAATAGCTTAAGTTGAAGACTACCTGTTTAGCCATTCAAGGAGAGGATAGCTCAAATTCCTTGGATTAAGAGACCTTCAGTATCAAAGTACCTTGCTATACAATAGCAGATCTTTGCACAATGTTGAAAACATTAAAGCACTTCTGATCCAAGGAATTGGATCTACCCTGGATCAAACCTGATAACCTACTACTCCCCACACACCTTATAACCCATACGGGTTTAATGCTCCCTCATGAATTTAAAACAACTTTAATAAGTTTCCTGCACACATTATTATGATCCATGGAAAGAAGTAAACCCGTAGAGGCTATACACCTGGGGAATGACAGGTAATCAGGTTTGATCCAGGGAAGGGGAGGAAACCTCCGCTTACTTAGATGAAGAACCCTTGAAAGAAGCACTGTCTGGACCCCTTGACACACATAATACAGCATTATCATTTCTCTTTGTATCAAAAATTAGGACCTTGACAAAGTAAAGTGGACTCTATATGTCACTAAAAACTGTATAACAAATAATTTAGACTAGGAAAATACAGCTGAGCTTTGATTTAATACATTAAATGCTCAAGTTACAAACACATTGGGGACCTCCTGTACTGTGCATAATAAATATATAAAAATGATATTATACATATTAATATAATAATTATACATGATTCAGATGATTCTCAATGTGTTTGTAAATCAAGAAGCCGCTGTATGGGGTCGTGGGTGGGTGGTAATAGCAACTCTGGTGTATGGAGATGACGGTATTTTTCCACAATAACATAAATGCTGAATTCTTCAATTAACGCACATTGTCTGTTGATACCCAATCAATTCTTCCAGTGGAGCGTCCGCTGTATTTCCAGTCCAATAAATTGAAATCCACTAAACCAATGGTTTTCTGTATATTAAATCTCAATAAAGACTAAATTTAGAATTTTGTAAATTCTCTTTACACAAGAAAATATTCTTAAACACTTTGATAAATAGTGAGAAAAGTTGGACTGCCACGAGTAGTAAATAAAACTGTGATATCTTGACTTGCATGAAGTCCACTCATGGCTGAAATATACAGTACAACCTCGATATAAGGGACCGTTGAAATAACTGACAAAATCCAAGTAAACTGCACTCTGAATTCCTTCACTAAATCGTAATAACACGATTGCAAATAAGCCACAGAACAGGTGGGATTTGAACCCATGGCGAGTCGTAAAATTCCAAGTCACTTCATAAGCCACTCACCATGGGTTTAACCGTGGTTTAATTCCTCTAGTTTTAATTTGATCGCAGTACATTGCATGTACAGTGCCATATTACGTACTGAGAAGAGTACTTTACTGCTTTCTGCTATATTTTCGACGTTCTAATTTAACAGGGACTCAACTAATTTAACGAAGACTCGGATAATCTCCCCTACTGGTCCATTACATCAAGTTTACCGTCCAATAAAGACCTCACTACATTATTTACCACATCAGTAGATATAAACACACGTTTTAATTCTACCAAGCACATACATCCAGTAATGGTACAGTTAATAAGGCTTCTGACACTTGTTTTAAGTGAAACAGTACTGTGCAGGTATTACACTCATTAACACACTTTGCAGTTTGTCTTTCATATAATATTAAGCAATATTGAATTCATGACTGGTAAATTAACTAGTTTATGGGATAAATTGACACAACTTACTGAGTGCATTTTCAGGCGTAGCAAGCGTGTCTGTCAAGCACTTAGTGGATGAGGAATTGGATCTCTGTCATGCACTTAGTGGATGAGGAACTGGATCTCTGCCATGCACTTAGTTGATGAGGAATTGAGATCTCTGTCTTGTGTTTAGTGGATGAGCAACTGAATCCGCCATCCGCAAAGAATTATTTCTGCTACTTCCTGAAGTGGCACAGGAAGCATATCTGCCATGCGCTTAGCAGATGAGAAATTTGACCTCCACCATGTCCTGTGCTCACCCACTTGGGTTTACCACTTCACTTCGATAATAATTAAACAGGAGAGTTGAACACAATAACACTCTTGTCTTCTGACACGCTCACAATCTTACTGCTGTCCTGGCTATACTTGGCACACCACACCTGCAATAAACAAAATATCAAATAAAATTCAATAGCAAAATTCCGAACCATACACTAGTGTATTAAATACAATGTGTATATCATTATTATATCATTATTGTGTATAATATCATTTTTTTTTTTTCAACAAGTCGCCCGTCTCCCACCGAGGGCGACCCACCGAGGCAGGGCGACCCACCGAGGCAGGGCGACCCACCGAGGCAGGGCGACCCACCGAGGCAGGGCGACCCACCGAGGCAGGGCGACCCACCGAGGCAGGGCGACCCACCGAGGCAGGGCGACCCACCGAGGCAGGGCGACCCACCGAGGCAGGGCGACCCACCGAGGCAGGGCGACCCACCGAGGCAGGGTGACCCACTGAGGCAGGGCGACCCACCGAGGCAGGGTGACCCACCGAGGCAGGGCGACCCACCGAGGCAGGGCGACCCACCGAGGCAGGGCGACCCACCGAGGCAGGGCGACCCACCGAGGCAGGGCGACCCACCGAGGCAGGGCGACCCACCGAGGCAGGGCGACCCACCGAGGCAGGGTGACCCACCGAGGCAGGGTGACCCACCGAGGCAGGGTGACCCACCGAGGCAGGGTGACCCACCGAGGCAGGGTGACCCACCGAGGCAGGGTGACCCACCGAGGCAGGGTGACCCACCGAGGCAGGGTGACCCACCGAGGCAGGGTGACCCAAAAAGAAAGAAAATCCCCAAAAAGAAAATACTTTCATCATCATTCAACACTTTCACCACACTCGCACATTATCACTGTTTTTGCAGAGGTGCTCAGAATACAACAGTTTAGAAGCATATACGTATAAAGATACACAACATATCCCTCCAAACTGCCAATATCCCAAACCCCTCCTTTAAAGTGCAGGCATTGTACTTCCCATTTCCAGGACTCAAGTCCGACTATATGAAAATAACCGGTTTCCCTGAATCCCTTCACTAAATATTACCCTGCTCACACTCCAACAGATCGTCAGGTCCCAAGTACCATTCGTCTCCATTCACTCCTATCTAACATGCTTACACACGCTTGCTGGAAGTCCAAGCCCCTTGCCCACAAAACCTCCTTTACCCCCTCTCTCCAACCCTTTCGAGGACGACCCCTACCTCGCCTTCCTTCCCCTATAGATTTATATGCTTTCCATGTCATTCTACTTTGATCCATTCACTCTAAATGACCAAACCACCTCAACAACCCCTCTTCTGCCCTCTGACTAATACTTTTATTAACTCCACACCTTTTCCTAATTTCCACACTCCGAATTTTCTGCATAATATTTACACCACACATTGCCCTTAAACAGGACATCTCCACTGCCTCCAACCGTCTCCTCGCTGCTGCATTTACCACCCAAGCTTCACACCCATATAAGAGTGTTGGTACTACTATACTTTCATACATTCCCTTCTTTGCCTCCATAGATAACGTTTTTTGACTCCACATATACCTCAACGCACCACTCACCTTTTTTCCCTCATCAATTCTATGATTAACCTCATCCTTCATAAATCCATCCGCCGGCACGTCAACTCCCAAGTATCTGAAAACATTCACTTCTTCCATACTCCTCCTCCCCAATTTGATATCCAATTTTTCTTTATCTAAATCATGTGATACCCTCATCACCTTACTCTTTTCTATGTTCACTTTCAACTTTCTACCTTTACACACATTCTCAAACTCATCCACTAACCTTTGCAATTTTTCTTTAGAATCTCCCATAAGCACAGTATCATCAGCAAAAAGTAACTGTGTCAATTCCCATTTTTAATTTGATTCCCCAAAATTTAATCCCACCCCTCTCCCGAACACCCTAGCATTTACTTCTTTTACAACCCCATCTATAAATATATTAAACAACCATGGTGACATTACACATCCCTGTCTAAGACCTACTTTTACTGGGAAGTATTCTCCCTCTCTTCTACACACCCTAACCTGAGCCTCACTATCCTCATAAAAGCTCTTTACAGCATTTAGTAACTTACCACCTATTCCATATACTTGCAACATCTGCCACATTGCTCCTCTATCCACTCTATCATATGCCTTTTCTAAATCCATAAATGCAATAAAAACTTCCCTACCTAAATACTGTTCACATATATGCTTCAATGTAAACACTTGATCTACACATCCCCTACCCACTCTAAAACCTCCTTGCTCATCCGCAGTCTTACATTCTGTCTTACCTCTAATTCTTTCAATTACAACCCTACCGTACACTTTTCCTGGTATACTCAGTAAACTTATTCCTCTGTAATTTTTACAGTCTCTTTTGTCCCTCTTCCCTTTATATAAAGGGACTATACATGCTCTCCGCCAATCCCTAGGTACCTTCCCCTCTTTCATACATTTATTAAACAAAAGTACCAACCACTCCAACACTATATCCCCCCCTGCTTTTAACATTTCTGTCATGATCCCATCAGTTCCAGCTGCTTTACCCCCTTTCATTCTACGTAATGCCTCACGTACCTCCACCACACTTACATTCTGCTCTTCTTCACTCCTAAAAGATGGTATACCTCCCCGACCAGTGCATGAAATTACCGCCTCTCTTTCTTCCTTAACATTTAAAAGTTCCTCAAAATATTCTTGCCATCCACCTAATACCTCCCTCTCCCCATCTACTAACTCCCCTACTCTGTTTTTAATGGACAAATCCATACTTTCCCTAGGCTTTCTTAACTTGTTTAACTCACTCCAAAAATTTTTCTTATTTTCATTAAAATTTCTTGACAGTGCCTCTCCCACTCTATCATCTGCTCTCCTTTTGCACTCTCTCACCACTCTCTTTACCTTTCTTTTACTCTCCATATACTCTGCTTTTCTTATAACACTTCTGCTTTGTAAAAACCTCTCATAAGCTACCTTTTTCTCTTTTATCACACCCTTTACTTCATCATTCCACCAATCACTCCTCTTTCCACCTGCCCCCACCCTCCTATAACCACAAACTTCTGCCCCACATTCTAATACTGCATTTTTAAAACTATTCCAACCCTCTTCAACCCCCCCCACTACTCATCTTTGCACTAGCCCACCTTTCTGCCAATAGTTGCTTATATCTCACCCGAACTTCCTCCTCCCTTAGTTTATGCACTTTCACCTCCCTCTTACTTGTTGTTGCCACCTTCCTCTTTTCCCATCTACCTCTTACTCTAACTGTAGCTACAACTAAATAATGATCCGATATATCAGTTGCCCCTCTATAAACATGTACATCCTGGAGCCTACCCATCAACCTTTTATCCACCAATACATAATCTAATAAACTACTTTCATTATGTGCTACATCATACCTTGTATATTTATTTATCCTCTTTTTCATAAAATATGTATTACTTATTACCAAATCTCTTTCTACACATAGCTCAATTAAAGGCTCCCCATTTACATTTACCCCTGGCACCCCAAATTTACCTACTACTCCCTCCATAACATTTTTACCCACTTTAGCATTGAAATCCCCAACCACCATTACTCTTCACACTTGATTCAAAACTCCCCATGCATTCACTCAACATTTCCCAAAATCTCTCTCTCCCCTCTACACTTCTCTCTTCTCCAGGTGCATACACGCTTATTATAACCCACTTTTCACATCTAATCTTTATTTTACTCCACATAATCCTTGAATTAATACATTTATAGTCTCTCTTTTCCTGCCATAGCTTATCCTTCAACATTATTGCTACTCCTTCTTTAGCGCTAACTCTATTTGAAACCCCTGACCTAATCCCATTTATTCCTCTCCACTGAAACTCTCCCACCCCCTTCAGCTTTGTTTCACTTAAAGCCAGGACATCCAGCTTCCTCTCATTCATAACATCCACAATCATCTCTTTCTTATCATTTGCACAACATCCACGCACATTCAGACTTCCCACACTGACAATTTTCTTCTTCTTATTCTTTTTAGTAATCTTTACAGGAAAAGAGGTTACTAGCCCATTGTTCCCGGCATTTTAGTTGACTTTTACAACACGCATGGCTTACGGAGGAAAGATTCTTATTCCACTTCCCCATGGATATAAAAGGAAAAGTAATAAGACCAAGAACTATTAAGATAAAATCAAAGAAAACTCAGATGAGTGTGTATAAATAAACGTGTACATGTATGTGTAGTGTGACCTAAGTGTAAGTAGAAGTAGCAAGACGTACCTGTAATCTTGCATATTTATGAGACAGACAAAAGACATCAGCAATACTACCATCATGTAAAACAATCACAGGCTTCGTTTTACACTCACTTGGCAGGACGGTAGTACCTCCCTGGGTGGTTGCTGTCTACCAACCTACTACCTATAATATAATATAATATAATATAATATAATATAATATATTATTATGTATAATTCAGGAGGTCCCCAATGTGTTCGTAAGTTGTGGACTTACTGTATCAAACGACTTATATTTGGCATTACTTTATAACTCCCAGAGGACAAAAATCATTTCCAAACGACCACAAGAGGCCTACATCACCCTAAGTCAGTACTGTTTATTACAATTATATAGGCAATGCTCGACTTACAAATGTTGAAGTGAACACATTGTAAATTGAAAATACTTTAAGATGAATATGAATGATACGGCAAATAAATGATTGTCACTGAGTAAGTCAATAAACAAATAATTAATGAAACTAAATACAAGTATTGAAAAGTAAGTAATTGAGTACAAGTCAGGAACTTGTTACCTTCATGTTGGGTAGTTATCTTAAGTTACATCTCCAGAGTAACTGCTGCCGCACCGTTCAAAAGTCAAAATAACATGAGTCCAGGAGCACCTGTATTTATTAATGGTATAAAATACAGTGGTACCTCGAGTTACGAACTCAATTTGTTCCAGAAGGCTGTTCTAGTGGCGATACTGAACGAATTTGTTCCCATAAGGAATAATGTACAGTGGAGCCTCAAATATCGAACTTTCTTCGGTCCAGAAGGCTGTTTGAGTGCCTTTACCGAATGAATTTATTCCCATCGGGAATAATGTAAATTAGATTAGTCCATTTCAGACCCTCAAAAATACACTTATAAAAGCACTTACAAATGTACATTTACATAATTGGTCGTGTTGGGAGCAGTCTGATTTTTGAGGTTCCACTGTATATTACATTAGTACATCTCAGACCCCCAAAAATACACTTACATAATTATTCAAGTTGGGTACTCAAGGTACCATTGTACTAACAACAGGGAGGAAGAGGCTAATAACCTCTTCTATATAAATTACGCAATGTAAAAGGGAGAAAAAACTTCACAGGTCTTTTTTTTTTTCGGGTCACCCGGCCTTGGTGGGACACAGCCAGAGTTTTAAAAAAAAAAAATACTGATTTGATGAATATAACAACGATGATCCCTGGTGGGGGGGTCAATATATACATATCAATTAATCTTTCGAGTTTGTGTCTTCATGTGGGTTATTATTAAGCACTATCGCAGATACAGTGGTACCCTGAGTTTCGTACACCTCCCGACTCAAACAATTATGTAAGGGTAATATTGTAAGTACTTTTGTAAGTGTATTTTTGGGGGTCTGAACCGGACTAATTTAATTTACATTATTCCTTATGGAAATAAATTCATTTGGTAATGGCCCTCGAACAGCCGTCTGGGACGAATTATGGCTGAAACTTGAGGTACCGCTGTGTATAAAACGAGGTGATGACCAAAATTAATGATGAGGTCATAAGTTTGGAACTACAGATCAACAACGAATCAACAAACCTTTACCAAACTTACTTATTTGCAGCAACGTTTTGCCCTCCAGAAGCTTTGTCAAGCCACTCCTGAAGAGCGAAACATTGCCACAATAAAATGTCACATCAGTTGGGCTCGTGTTCTTTTATCTAACATATTGTCAGTAATTCGACCAATACTCACATTACAAACGCATACGCCAATACTGACCTGGTCGTGGTGATCCTTGAAGGTGTGGACGCAATTTCGCTGAGCGAAATCCCACACTTTGACGGTGTGGTCGGAAGACGAGGACGTGAAATGTTGCTGGTCGGGAGCAAAGTCCACACTCAACACCCAGGAGCCGTGGCCGGACAGTGTACACGCCAGGTTGCTGCTCTTGCTGGTGATAAACAAAATTGTATTAACGTTGGTAGAATTACCGACAATACGTTCAGTAAATGGTCACAAGTGCGACTAATATGGCATTTTATTGTGGCAACATTTCACTCTCCAGGAGCTTCATCAAGCTTGATAAAGCTTGATAAAGCTTCCGGAGAGTAAAACTTTGCCGCAATAAAATGTCACATTAGTTGTACTTGTGTCCTTTTACTTAACATAAACAAAGTTATTTAGCATACTAAGTCTGACTCGGTATCATCTAGAATGTTCTTCACATAAACCACAAACGGTACTTTTAACAAACGAATACAGTGCGTCAACTTACGAAAAAGTTAAGAATCTTTTGTATTGTGCATATCATTATTATATTATTATTGTGTATATTATTATTATATAATTATTATACACAATTCAGGAGCTCCCAATATGTTCGTAAGTCAAAGACTTACTATAATCACACAAATCCAGAGGATTTTTCTATTATCAAATGGAACAAATCCAAAGTTCTCATAGACAGCTAGGAGTATTTTGTAATGCAAGGACAGATGAAGGTCATGTGAACTATGATGCCAACACACTTTAGGCAACATAGCTATTCACTGAATGATGGTGAATGACTTTGCGTTTTATGCTCCAGTTAGCCAACCTTGCCGAGAGACGCCCAGCGTGTCGAAAATAAAAGCTGGTAATAGAAGTAGTACATCTTTTATTAACATGAGAGTTATTCACAGTATTCATCCGCAGGTGGTCCATTAAAATCCAGCTGGTTGTGATGTATGGTCGCTCGGAATGCTTCACACAATAACCAGCTTTCTTTGGCTCGTACAATTGCAATTAACAAACTTTGTTTCTACAAAGTGTATAAATGTATATAAACTACAACACAGATAAACTACAACACAGATAAACTACAACACAGATAAACTACAACACAACTAAACTACAACACAGATAAACTACAACACAGATAAACTACAACACAGATAAACTACAACACAGATAAACTACAACACAGATAAACTACAACACAGATAAACTACAACACAGATAAACTACAACACAGATAAACTACGTACTATACAGAAAGTCCATTACGATGGAAAGGATTTCAGGCAGCCTTAAAACTATTAACTAAAGTATGAGAATACGAATACTTACATTGTGATGAAAACGTTGTAACTCAAAAATATCGTAAAGCAAAAATATCGTAAGTTGAAAATATTGTAAGTCAAATATGAATGTGATACGCTAAATAAATACTAAATAACTACTGTCATTGAATAAATCAATCAATAAATAATTTCTGTAACTAACTACATACATACCAGTATTGAAAATAAAATAAATACACGTTAGAGACTTGCCACCTCCAGGCTGGATAATTATCTTCAGTTCCATCTCCAGGGTACAGTGGTACCCATCATCTCCAGAGTACAGTGGTACCCATCATCTCCAGAGTACAGTGGTACCCATCATCTCCAGGGTACAGTGGTACCCATCATCTCCAGGGTACAGTGGTACCCATCATCTCCAGAGTACAGTGGTACCCATCATCTCCAGAGTACAGTGGTACCCATCATCTCCAGAGTACAGTGGTACCCATCATCTCCAGAGTACAGTGGTACCCATCATCTCCAGGGTACAGTGGTACCCATCATCTCCAGGGTACAGTGGTACCCATCATCTCCAGAGTACAGTGGTACCCATCATCTCCAGAGTACAGTGGTACCCATCATCTCCAGAGTACAGTGGCACCCATCATCTCCAGGGTACAGTGGTACCCAGTTTCATCTCCAGGGTACAGTGGTACCCAGTTTCATCTCCAGGGTACAGTGGTACCCAGTTTCATCTCCAGAGTACAGAGGTACCCATCATCTCCAGGGTACAGTGGTACCCAGTTTCATCTCCAGGGTACAGTGGTACCCAGTTTCATCTCCAGAGTACAGTGGTACCCAGTTTCATCTCCAGAGTACAGTGGTACCCAGTTTCATCTCCAGGGTACAGTGGTACCCAGTTTCATCTCCAGAGTACAGTGGTACCCAGTTTCATCTCCAGAGTACAGTGGTACCCAGTTTCATCTCCAGGGTACAGTGGTACCCAGTTTCATCTCCAGAGTACAGTGGTACCCAGTTTCATCTCCAGAGTACAGTGGTACCCAGTTTCATCTCCAGAGTACAGAGGTACCCATCATCTCCAGGGTACAGTGGTACCCAGTTTCATCTCCAGAGTACAGTGGTACCCAGTTTCATTTCCAGAGTACAGTGGTACCCAGTTTCATCTCCAGAGTACAGTGGTACCCAGTTTCATCTCCAGAGTACAGAGGTACCCATCATCTCCAGGGTACAGTGGTACCCAGTTTCATCTCCAGAGTACAGTGGTACCCAGTTTCATTTCCAGAGTACAGTGGTACCCAGTTTCATTTCCAGAGTACAGTGGTACCCAGTTTCATCTCCAGAGTACAGTGGTACCCAGTTTCATTTCCAGAGTACAGTGGTACCCAGTTTCATTTCCAGAGTACAGTGGTACCCAGTTTCATTTCCAGAGTACAGTGGTACCCATCATCTCCAGGGTACAGTGGCACCCATCATCTCCAGAGTACAGTGGTACCCAGTTTCATTTCCAGAGTATAGTGGTACCCAGAGTTTCGGCCATAATTCGTTCCAGAAGGCTGATCAAGTGCCATTAAGAAACAAATATGTTCCCATAAAGAATAGTGTAAATTAGATTAGTCACACCCCCAAAAATACACTTACAATAATACACTTACATAATTGTTCAAGTCGGGAGCTGTACGAAACTCGGGGTACCATTGTAATTGTTTTTACATCATCGTATAGTTCAAATATATTAAGTCGAACCAATGTAAGTCGAGCACCTGTAGTACACAACGATTTCTGGGCTATGCATGTTATTTCTGAAACGGCGAAAGCATCAACAATTCATCAAAATATTTGCCGGTGATGTCCTATATCGATACAATTTAATTTCTTACTGCAGTATACAAAATGTAGTTTGTATGCTAATTAAATATTTTTAGGCATGACAGAAAGCCACTAGCGTGAGGTGCACTAGTGTGAGGTGCACTAGCGTGAGGTGCACTAGCGTGAGGTGCACTAGCGTGAGGTGCACTAGCATGAGGTGCACTAGCGTGCGGTGCACTAGCATGAGGTGCACTAGCATGAGGTGCACTAGCGTGAGGTGCACTAGCATGAGGTGCACTAGCGTGAGGTGCACTAGCGTGAGGTGCACTAACGTGAGGTGCACTAGCATGAGGTGCACTAGCGTGAGGTGCACTAGCGTGAGGTGCACTAGCATGAGGTGCACTAGCATGAGGTGCACTAGCGTGAGGTGCACTAGCGTGAGGTGCACTAGCGTGAGGTGCACTAGCGTGAGGTGCACTAGCGTGAGGTGCACTAGCATGAGGTGCACTAGCGTGAGGTGCACTAGCGTGAGGTGCACTAGCGTGAGGTGCACTAGCATGAGGTGCACTAGCATGAGGTGCACTAACATGAGGTGCACTAGCGTGAGGTGCACTAGCGTGAGGTGCACTAGCGTGAGGTGCACTAGCGTGAGGTGCACTAGCGAGAGGTGCACTAGCGTGAGGTGCACTAGCGTGAGGTGCACTAGCATGAGGTGCCCTAGTGTGAGGTGAACTAGCATGAGGTGCACTAGCATGAGGTGAACTAGCATGAGGTGCACTAGCATGAGGTGCACTAGCATGAGGTGAACTAGTGTGAGGTGCACTAGCATGAGGTGCACTAGCATGAGGTGCACTAGCATGAGGTGCACTAGCATGAGGTGAAGTAGCATGAGGTGCACTAGCGTGAGGTGCACTAGCGTGAGGTGCACTAGCGTGAGGTGCACTAGCGTGAGGTGCACTAGCGTGAGGTGCACTAGCGTGAGGTGCACTAGTGTGAGGTGCACTAGCGTGAGGTGCACTAGCGTGAGGTGCACTAGTGTGAGGTGCACTAGCGTGAGGTGCACTAGCATGAGGTGCACTAGCGTGAGGTGCACTAGCGTGAGGTGCACTAGCGTGAGGTGCACTAGCGTGAGGTGCACTAGCGTGAGGTGCACTAGCGTGAGGTGCACTAGCATGAGGTGCACTAGCGTGAGGTGCACTAGCGTGAGGTGCACTAGCGTGAGGTGCACTAGCGTGAGGTGCACTAGCATGAGGTGCCCTAGTGTGAGGTGAACTAGCATGAGGTGCACTAGCATGAGGTGAACTAGCATGAGGTGCACTAGCATGAGGTGCACTAGCATGAGGTGAACTAGTGTGAGGTGCACTAGCATGAGGTGCACTAGCATGAGGTGCACTAGCATGAGGTGCACTAGCATTAGGTGAAGTAGCATGAGGTGCACTAGCGTGAGGTGCACTAGCGTGAGGTGCACTAGCGTGAGGTGCACTAGCGTGAGGTGCACTAGCGTGAGGTGCACTAGCGTGAGGTGCACTAGCGTGAGGTGCACTAGCGTGAGGTGCACTAGCGTGAGGTGCACTAGCGTGAGGTGCACTAGCGTGAGGTGCACTAGCGTGAGGTGCACTAGCGTGAGGTGCACTAGCGTGAGGTGCACTAGCGTGAGGTGCACTAGCGTGAGGTGCACTAGCGTGAGGTGCACTAGCGTGAGGTGCACTAGCGTGAGGTGCACTAGCGTGAGGTGCACTAGCGTGAGGTGCACTAGCGAGAGGTGCACTAGCGTGAGGTGCACTAGCGTGAGGTGCACTAGCATGAGGTGCCCTAGTGTGAGGTGAACTAGCATGAGGTGCACTAGCATGAGGTGAACTAGCATGAGGTGCACTAGCATGAGGTGCACTAGCATGAGGTGAACTAGTGTGAGGTGCACTAGCATGAGGTGCACTAGCATGAGGTGCACTAGCATGAGGTGCACTAGCATGAGGTGAAGTAGCATGAGGTGCACTAGCGTGAGGTGCACTAGCGTGAGGTGCACTAGCGTGAGGTGCACTAGCGTGAGGTGCACTAGCGAGAGGTGCACTAGCGTGAGGTGCACTAGCGCGAGGTGCACTAGAATGAGGTGCACTAGCATGAGGTGCACTAGCGTGAGGTGCACTAGCGTGAGGTGCACTAGTATGAGGTGCACTAGCTTGAGGTGCACTAGTATGAGGTGCACTTTGGGTAGACTGATCCTAATACCTACAGAATACAGATAAAGAAGACATGGATTATTTAGACAATTACCTTAAACCTGTATAAACCCAAGCTACCACAACTGTAGCTTGGGTTTATTATGTATTATAGCTGTATTCTCTTGTACTATTCACACATCACACATTCATGTGATATCCTGTATCACTACAGTCAATCACTTTAAAAACTACACAGACCCAGACTACAGCATCAGATACAGTAATTGTATTATGTTGTATTACTTACATGTCGTACATTTTCATGTGACCGTCATCGGCGGCTGTGAGAAGGAGCTGCGAGTCAGGAGAGAAGGTGATGGAGCGAATCGTCATGGCGTGTCCCTCTAGGGTATGCACCAACTTGCCACTCTCCACATCAAAAACGTTGATGAAGCCGTCAATTGCTCCGCTGGCGATGTATTTCCCATCTCGACTCTAAAGACAAAGATTAATTGCCCTAGATATGGTAACCATATCAGGGCCACCCTGCCTTGGTAGGAATCGGCCAGTGTGATAATAAAAATAAAATCTAGGGCAAAAAAAATTTCCCTCGTAATGGAAAACGGTCATGACGACGACTCTGTTTCTTGGATTAATTGCTCAGCACAAACATGAAAAAATCCTGTATACAGTGGTACCTCGGGATACAAACACCTCAATACACAAACAATTATGTAAGTGTATTTATGTAAGTGCTTTTGTAAATGTATTTTTGGGGGTCTGAATCGGATTAATGTAATTTACATTATTCCTTATGGGAACAAATTCGTTTGGTAACGGCACTCAAACAGCCTTCTGGAACGAATTAAATTCGTATCCCAAGGTACCACGGTATACAACTTCCGTGGAAGGTTATGAGAGTTTTTATAAATGTGGCGTAAAAGGCGCCCCAGACAGGGAAGAATCAGATGAGAAACAACAGTCTTGTGTCATGCTAAAACTCTCTCTGTTTATGTTTTTAAGTAACATCAAAAATAGTTCAAATGGAGTAATTCTTTTTGGAAATGTTTAGTTATTTCTCATAATTTATGGTTATTTTTCTTAATTTGTAGCTATTTATCCATTTTTATTCATTTTTTGTTATTTTTGATCATTTATATTTTTTCTGTATTTTTTAGTCATTTTTCGTGATTTTAAGTTATTTACGTGAAAATGTAATGAGGCAGGTCAGGTGAACAGGTGACGGTGAAAGTTAGGTAAACAGGTTTGACTCAAAGAGGGAGAGGGTAGCTCCAACACTTTGGATCAAGAGCCCTCCTCTGGCCTTGAGGCACTGGCACTCCTTGCAAGGAGTGTCACTACAGTATAACATCACCTGGTAACTCACATATGCAATTGAGTAGGTAAATCGTCCTCTTGTGTCTAAAGTTGTCACGTGACGTCCACCATCCACTGAATAGACATTGATCTTCCCGGCATGATTTCCTGAAGCTATGAGACTACCCTCAGGAGAAAATACCACCGACCAGGCTTCAACAGGGCCACAGTCAATCATGTGCAGCTGAAAAGAATTGACCTTTAACCTCAGGCTTCAACAGGGCCACAGTTGATCATGTGAAGCTAGAAAGAACTGACCTTTAACCTCAAACAGATTAAGTCATTTAGAAAACCCACAAGTCCTTCAGCCCAGAGTAGACCCCAGGTTGGGGGACCGATTACCTCAAACTCCTCCTCATCTACCACCATTCACGTCTGTACCGGTGTTACGAACATAGCCTGATGGCCCTCGGGTGTTAGTGCTTTTCGTAACAAATGAACGGGATAATCATGTCGAGGGGGCATCACTCATAGAAGGAAAAGGCATTATCACAGTTCCTGGTTAATTTAGTAATTACCTTAATAACCACTTATATTTAATGACTTAAATTATTTAATACATTACAACTTTCTCATATCAACATTATGAGTTTGACATGTGTCACACGTCTCATTATCACCTCACTGTAATAAACTTAGTACAGTGGACCCCCGCATAGCGAACGCCTTGCATAGCGAACAATCCGCATAGCGGACGCTTTGTTCGCTAAAATTTTGCCCCGCATAGTGGACAAAAACCCGCTCAGCGGCCTTCGTCCGAGACGCGTCCAATGTGCGCCCTCAGCCAGCCTCACATGTGCCGCCCGTCCCATTGTTTACCAGCCAGCCTCCGCGGTAACATTCAAGCATACACTCGGAATATTTCGTATTATTACAGTGTTTTCGGTGCTGTTTCTGGAAAATAAGTGACCATGGGCCCCAAGAAAGCTTCTAGTGCCAACCCTACACCTCAAAGGGTAAGAATACCCATTGAAATGAAGAAAGAGATCATTGATAAGTATGAAAGTGGAGTACGTATCACCGACCTGGTCAGGTTGTACAAGAAACCAAAATCAACCATCTCTTCTATTGTGGGCAAGAAAACGGCAATCAAGGAAGCTGTTGTTGCCAAAGGTTTAACTGTGTTTTCGAAACAAAGATCGCAAGTGATGGAAGATGTTGAGAGACTCTTATTGGTGTGGATAAATGAAAAACAGCTAGCAGGAGATAGCGTCTCTCAAGCGATCATATGTGAAAAGGCTAGGAAGTTGCATGACGATTTAATTAAAAAAATGCCTGCAACTAGTGATGATGTGAGTGAATTTAAGGCCAGCAAAGGTTGGTTTGAGAGATTTAAGAAGCGTAGTGGCATCCATAGTGTGATACGGCATGGTGAGGCTGCCAGTTCGGACCACAAAGCGGCTGAAAAATATGTGCATGAATTCAAGGAGTACATAGAAACTGAAGGACTGGAACCTGAACAAGTGTTTAATTGTGATGAAACAGGCCTGTTCTGGAAGAAAATGCCAAGCAGGACCTACATTACTCAGGAGGAAAAGGCACTCCCAGGACATAAGCCTATGAAAGACAGGCTTACTTTGTTGATGTGTGCCAATGCTAGTGGTGATTGCAAAGTTAAGCCTTTATTAGTGTATCACTCTGAAACTCCCAGAGCGTTCAGGCAAAAGAATGTCCTCAAGGATAATTTGTGTGTGCTGTGGAGGGCAAACAGTAAGGCATGGGTCACTAGGGAATTTTTCTATAACTGGTTACACCATGCATTTGCCCCCAATGTGAAAGATTACCTAACTGAAAAGAAATTAGACCTTAAGTGCCTCCTGGTGTTAGACAATGCCCCTGGTCATCCTACAGACGTGGCAGAGCGACTTTATGGGGACATGAGCTTCATTAAGGTGAAGTTTTTGCCTCCTAATACCACTCCTCTCCTGCAGCCCATGGACCAGCAGGTCATTTCCAACTTCAAGAAACTGTACACAAAAGCTCTGTTTCAAAAGTGCTTTGAAGTGACCACAGACACTCGATTGACTCTAAAAGAGTTTTGGAAGGATCACTTTAATATCCTCAATTGTGTAAACCTTATAGGTAAGGCTTGGGAGGGAGTGACTAAGAGAACCTTGAACTCTGCTTGGACGAAACTGTGGCCAGAATGTGTAGACAAAAGGGATTTTGAAGGGTTTGAGGCTAACCCTGAGAGTAGTAGTATACCAGTTGAGGAATCAATTGTGGAATTGGGGAAGTCCTTGGGGTTGGAGGTTAGTGGGGAGGATGTGGAAGAGTTGGTGGAGGAGGACAATGAAGAACTAACCACTGATGAGCTGATAGATCAACTTCAAGAGCAAGAGGCCAGACCTGGGGAAACTGGTTCAAAGGAGGGGAGAGAGAAATTGAAGGAATTGCCTACTTCAAAGATTAAGGAAATGTGTGCAAAATGGCTTGAAGTGCAAACCTTTTTTGATGAAAATCACCCTCACACAGCTATTGCAAGCCGTGCTGGTGACTGTTACAATGACACTGTTGTGAACCACTTTAGACAAATCATAAAGGAACGAGAGGTACAGGCCACTATGGACAGATATGTTGTGCGAAAGAAGTCCAGTGACTCTGAAGCTGGTCCTAGTGGCATTAAAAGAAGAAGGGAAGTAACCCCAGAAAAGGACTTGCTACCTCAAGTCCTAATGGAAGGGGATTCCCCTTCTAAACACTAACACTCTCTCTCCCCTCCTCCCATCTCATCAATCATCACCAGATCTTCAATAAAAGTAAGTGTCATGTAATTGTGCATGCCTTTTTCAGTTTGTGTGTACTAAAATTAACATTTTTTTGTGGTAAAAAAATTTTTTTTTCATACTTTTGGGTGTCTTGCACGGATTAATTTTATTTCCATTATTTCTTATGGGGAAAATTAATTCGCATAGCGAACATTTCGCATAACGGCCAGCCCTCTTGCACGGATTAAGTTCGCTATGCGGGGGTCCACTGTAGTTACAAAGGCTCTCTGTGAGTCAGGAAATACGGGTATGTACAAACACTGGCATTCTTTAAAAACTCAAACACACTACTGTTAAGAGATATTCCACAGAGTTCAGTCTCCGATAATTCCTCTTATAGCACTGAGACTTGCTCACTTATTCTTAGTTTCTTTATGAGACTCTCAACCGCCTTCTCCGACCGAAATAAACTCTTTCCACGAAAGTCTTGGTAGCTTCAAGGGAGGTGAATGGTGGTTTTTAGCTGGATATTTCCCAAGACCCTTCCTGGTCCAGAGGAAAATAGGAACTGAATAAGGTGAGGCTTTACCAGCCAACTTTGACTCGGTCGGAGCCGGGGTTGAGCGGCTCAAAACGCCTACTGGTGCTTAGCCAGGTCGCACCACCAGTTAGACTAATTAAACAACCTACCTATGTACAAAGCTAAATAATATACAGGCAGATAATACAGTGGACCCCCGGTATTTGATGGCATCGGGATTCGATAAATCCGGTATTCGATGCATTATATCACAAAAAATTTTCCTCGGTATTCGATTGAAAACCCGGTATTCGATACGATTCGTACGAGACCTGTCCACATGTGGCCTGAACTGCCCCTTGTGTGCCAGTGTTTACAAGCCAGCCAGTGTGCGCGCATCTAAGGATACATTCAGTACATTCCATATTATCCATATTATCACTGTGTTTGGTGCTTGTTTCTGCAAAATAAGTCACCATGGGCCCCAAGAAAGCTTCTAGTGCCAACCCTGTGGTAAAAAGGGTGAGAATTAGTATGGAAATTAAGAAAGATTTTGAAGGGTTTGGGGCTAACCCTGAGAAGCCTATACCAGTTGTGGAATACATTGTGCCTACATCAAAAATTAAGGAAATGTGTGCACAGTGGGTTGAAGTGCAAACCTTTATGGATGAAAATCACCCTGACACAGCTATTACAATGACAATGTTGTGGCTCATTTTAGACAAATCGTAAAGGAACGGGAGGTACAGAGCTCTATGGACAGATTTGTTGTGCGACAGAGGTCCAGTGACTCTGAAGCTGGTCCTAGTGGCATTAAAAGAACAAGGGAAGTAACCCCAGAAAAAGACTTGCTGCCTCAAGTGCTAATGGAAGGGGATTCCCCTTCTAAACACTAACACCTCTCCCCTCCTCCCATCCCATCAATCATCACCAGATCTTTATTAAAGGTAAGTGTCAATTGTTTTATAGTTATTGTAATTATTCTATTGCATTAAACTTAATATTTCATGTAGTAAATTTTTTTTTTTCATACTTCTGGGTGTCTTGCACGGATTAATTTGATTTTCATTATTTCTTATGAGGAAAATTGATTCGGTTTTCGATATTATCGGTATTCGATGAGCTCTCAGGAATGGATTAATATCGAATACCGGGGATCCACTGTATTATACAGTGGACCCCCGGTTAACGATTTTAATCCGTGCAAGAGGGGTAATTGTTATGCGAAATAATCGTTATGTGAATGAATTTTCCCCATAAGAAATAATGGAAATAAAATTAATCCGTGCAAGACACCCAAAAGTATGAAAAAAAAATTTTTACCACATGAAATATACATTTTCCCACACACAAAGAGAAGGATACATGCACAATAGTAGAGTAGTACATGCACAGTATATATTGTGCATGTACTAGTCTACTAAATGAAGAATAAATGACACTTACCTTTATTGAAGATGCAGCAATGACTGATGAGACACTGTGTCCTGGGAGTGCCTTTTCCTCCTGAGTACTGTAGGTCCTGTTTGGCATTTTCTTCCAGAACAGGCCTTATCACACTGTGTATGCCACTACGATTCTTAAATCTCTCAAACCAACCTTTGCTGGCTTTAAATTCACCAATATGAGCACTAGTTCCAGGCATTTTTCCCTGTTCACCTGGGTGTTAGTCGACTTGTGTGGGTTGCATCCTGGGAGATAAGATTAAGGACCCCAATGGAAATAAGTTAGACAGTCTTCGATGACACTGACTTTTTTGGGTTATCCTGGGTGGCAAATCCTCTGGGGTTAATTGTTTCTTGGTATTCTCAATAAGCCACACCAACAACGGTGCTACAGCAGCAGCAGCAGCTGACAGTGCAGCAGCAGCAGCAGCTGACAGTGCAGCAGCAGCAGCAGCTGTACCACCAATAGTAGCGATGGTTGATTGGGGTTTATTATACAACCTGGCCAGCTCGGAGACATGCACTCCACTTTCATACTTATCAATGATCTTTTTCTTCATCTCTATTGTAATTCTCACCCTTATTGCTGTAGGGTTGGCACTAGAAGCTTTCTTGGGGCCCATGGTCACTTATTTTCCAGAAAAAGCACCGAAAACACTGTAATAATACGAAATACAGTGGACCCCCGCTTAACGATCACCTCCAAATGCGACCAATTATGTAAGTGTATTTATGTAAGTGCGTTTGTACGTGTATGTTTGGGGGTCTGAAATGGACTAATCTACTTCACAATATTCCTTATGGGAAAAAATTCGGTCAGTACTGGCACCTGAACATACTACTGGAATGAAAAAAGTTCGTTAACCGGGGGTCCACTGTATTCCGATTGTATGCTTGGATGTTACCGCGGAGGCTGGCTGGTAAACAATGCCACCGGCGGAACATGTGAGCGCGTCTCGGAAGAAAATCGGTAAGCGGGTTTTTAAGCGGTATGTGAGGCAAAATTTTTGCAATTAAAGTAAGCGGTATGCGAAATAATCGCTATGTGATGCCATCGTTATGCGGGGGTCCACTGTATAGTCGAGTAAATCCATTTTAGCTACTAATGGAATTACTCCTGAATATAATATTAAGTGAAATAGCAAAATTAAGATGTAAAAATGTCGTTGACAAAACAAGTGGAAATTTCCTCCTCAAAATAAAGAGAGATTGTAACAACTGAACTGAGGAAATTACTTGTTAGTGAAATGTCACCACAACAAAGGTCCCTAAATGTTACAAAAGTGTCTAATTCTCCAAATTGTCAGTTTTCTATATTATGTGCATCATGTAAGTGCATTGTTCCAGCCATATTATTGTTACTATTATTCTTTAAGCAGGAACACTGACATGGAGAATTTATCAATGATCAATATACTACCTCATACAAACATTGTTCCAGCCACACACAATATTTATCAATGATCAATATACTACCTCATACAAACATTGTTCCAGCCACACAATATTTATCAATGATCAATATACTACCTCATACAAACATTGTTCCAGCCACACACAATATTTATCAATGATCAATATACTACCTCATACATACATTGTTCCAGCCACACACAATATTTATCAATGATCAATATACTACCTCATACAAACATTGTTCCAGCCACACACAATATTTATCAATGATCAATATACTACCTCATACAAACATTGTTCCAGCCACACAATATTTATCAATGATCAATATACTACCTCATACAAACATTGTTCCAGCCACACACAATATTTATCAATGATCAATATACTACCTCATACATACATTGTTCCAGCCACACACAATATTTATCAATGATCAATATACTACCTCATACATACATTGTTCCAGCCACACACAATATTTATCAATGATCGGTACAGTGTCTCCTCACTTAGCGACGTACTCATTTACCAATGACTCGGACTTACAACGGTCTCTCTGACCAGTGTTCATACCTAAATAATATTAGAGCTGATTTCCTCTATTCTGTTTATTACAATATACAGTACACTACTGTATAAATATTTAAAAATACACCAGAAATGTTATTAATGGTACAAAGGTGACATTAAAACAATATCAAAGATGGTTGACACAAACTCACTACCATTATAGTATGTTCCTCACTTAGTGACGAATTTACCAATGTCGTCTTAGGAACGGAACTCCATCCTTAAGTGAGGAGAGGCTGTATTATTATTATTATTATTATAATTATTATTATTATTATTATTATAATTATTATTATTATTATTATTATTATTAATTATCATACACAATACAGGTCCCCAACGTGTTTGTAACTTGAAGATTTCTTGTAAATACTAAAAGAAGACAGTGTTAGACCCTAAGCGTCACTCTCACCTGCTCACCAGTGTGGAGATCCCACAATCGAATGGTCGAGTCAAGAGAGGAAGAGGCTGCTATGGTCCCGGCAGCATTAACGTCGACCGATATAACGCCCAGTGAGTGACCCTCGAGGGTGTGTAGGGGTGTCAGTTCGCCCTCGACGCCATCCCCCGACCACCGCCACACCCGGACTAGGTCATCCAGTCCCCCGGTGACGATGTACCTCTGTTCCCTAGGGCAGTTAAAATCTAGTTGAAACGACTTAATTTCAGGGAAAACGTGAGAGGTAATTAGCATTGATCGGAAGCAGGACAAGTAGCTTCAATGACCTGGATCAAGAGCCTTCACTAGAACATCAAGGAAACTCTCGTTGAAGGGTTCATAATCTTAAAAGTAATGTAATGGGTTATTCTTAAAAAATAATGTAACAGGTTCATAATGTAACAGGTTCATAACGTAACAGGTTCATAATGTAACAGGTTCATAATGTAACAGGTTCATAATGTAACAGGTTCATAACGTAACAGGTTCATAATGTAACAGGTTCATAATGTAACAGGTTCATAACGTAACAGGTTCATAACGTAACAGGTTCATAACGTAACAGGTTCATAACGTAACAGGTACATAATGTAACAGGTTCATAATGTAACAGGTTCATAATGTAACAGGTTCATAACGTAACAGGTTCATAACGTAACAGGTTCATAACGTAACAGGTTCATAATGTAACAGGTTCATAATGTAACAGGTTCATAATGTAACAGGTTCATAATGTAACAGGTTCATAACGTAACAGGTTCATAACGTAACAGGTACATAATGTAACAGGTTCATAATGTAACAGGTTCATAATGTAACAGGTACATAATGTAACAGGTTCATAATGTAACAGGTTCATAATGTAACAGGTTCATAATGTAACAGGTTCATAACGTAACAGGTTCATAGCGTAACAGGTTCATAATGTAACAGGTTCATAATGTAACAGGTACATAATGTAACAGGTTCATAATGTAACAGGTTCATAATGTAACAGGTTCATAACGTAACAGGTTCATAATGTAACAGGTTCATAATGTAACAGGTTCATAACGTAACAGGTTCATAATGTAACAGGTTCATAATGTAACAGGTTCATAATGTAACAGGTACATAATGTAACAGGTTCATAATGTAACAGGTACATAATGTAACAGGTTCATAATGTAACAGGTTCATAACGTAACAGGTCCATAACGTAACAGGTTCATAATGTAACAGGTTCATAATGTAACAGGCACATAACGTAACAGGTTGCCAGACGACTCACGTCTCTGGTAAGTTCTGATCGTTGTCGTCGCGTCGTTCTTGGTTCTCCTTGTCTTCTCCCTCGTTCTCCTTATCGACGTTCGCCGCTTCCTTGTTCTTTTCGTCGGGGACAAAGTGGCCCCAGGCGCATGCCCAGATGCCCTCAGAGTGGGCATTTTCACGCTTCGTCAGCAGCGAAAACTGGAAAAAATGAAATGGCATTAATTTTGACGGCGAGTCAAATTTTGTGGGTAAAAACGACGGGAAAAAAAATTGGTAAATTATGGTTAATTTCGATGGCGAGTCAAATTTTGTGGGTAAAAATGACTGTAGAAACGACGGGAAAAAATAAATTGGTAAATTACGGTTAATTTCGACGGTGAGTCAAATTTCACGAAGTCGTAAAATAGAAAATTGTCGTAAAAATTCACCGACTGGACTTTTAAAGACCAAATTGTCCAATAGACATTAAAGATTGAATTACCTGTCCCGATAGATAAAAGAAAAATAGACATCACGATAGACATACTATCACACGGGGGGGAAAATATCACGGACAAGCGCTAAACCCGTAGGCCTCACACACCTCTGGGGTAATGGGGGGGGCGGAAAATCAAGTTTGATCCGAGGAAGAGTCAAGACAACTCCAGTTCCTCGGATCAGGAGCCTCCCATGGGTGGGGCTACCCCAAACCCCCCCTAATAAAAACCCATTTTTACGGACATACAAGACCTGATTTACCCCATTTACACCACCGGGATGAGGGGGGAGCCCCTCCAACGCCTCGGATCAAACAGTCCCCCCCAGGGGGTGGTAAATAAGGGGTAAAATAAGGTTAAATAAGGACCCCCAGCCTCACCTACCATGATGTTGTTGTGGTGTTTAAGGGCGACGGCAACCTGAGTCGTATTGACTAATTTTACACACTTTTACACTCATTTTACACCATTTACAGTAGTTATTTGCTCCATTACTTGTTAATTTACACTTATTTACATTTTTTAAATATTTACACAGGTATTTTAGTTTATATTAAGCTAAGAAAATGAAGTCAATGATTTACACTTATTTTACACATTTTACACTTATTTTACAACTTTTACAAAGGTTGTCTACTAAACTACATGTAAATTTACATTTATTTACGTTTTAATCAAAATTTATCTAGTTATTTTAGTTAATATTAAGGTAGTTTAGTATCTACATTATGTAGCCCATCCTGTGGGTTCAGGAACTGTACCTCAACATTACAGAGGTACATAATGGGTCCAGGAACTGTACTTCAACATTACAGAGGTACATAATGGGTCCAGGAACTGTACTTCAACATTACAGAGGTACATAATGGGTCCAGGAACTGTACCTCAACATTACAGAGGTACATAATGGGTCCAGGAACTGTACCTCAACATTACAGAGGTACATAATGGGTCTAGGAACTGTACTTCAACTTTACAGAGGTACATAATGGGTCCAGGAACTGTACCTCAACATTACAGAGGTACATAATGGGTCCAGGAACTGTACCTCAACATTACAGAGGTACATAATGGGTCCAGGAACTGTACTTCAACATTACAGAGGTACATAATGGGTCCAGGGACTGTACCACAACATTACAGAGGTACATAATGGTCCAGGAACTGTACCTCAACATTACAGAGGTACATAATGGTCCAGGGACTGTACCTCAACATTACAGAGGTACATAGTGGTCCAGGAACTGTACTTCAACATTACAGAGGTACATAATGGTCCAGGAACTGCATCTCAACATTACAGAGGTACATAATGGGTCCAGGAACTGTACCTCAACATTACAGAGGTACATAATGGTCCAGGAACTGTACCTCAACATTACAGAGGTACATAATGGTCCAGGAACTGTACCTCAACATTACAGAGGTGCATAATGGTCCAGGAACTGTACCTCAACATTACAGAGGTACATAATGGGTCCAGGAACTGTACCTCAACATTACATATACCCCTGGTATACTACTAGTATACTCCAGGTATATTGGTATACCCCAGGTATACCCCTGGTATACCCCAGGTATTCCCCAGGTATACCCCAGATATACCCCAGGTATACCCCAGATATACCCCTGGTATACCCCAGGTATACCCCAGGTATACCCCAGATATACCCCTGGTATATCCCAGGTATACCTCAGGTATACCCAAATACCCCAGGTATACCACAGATATACCCCAGGTATACCCCAGATATACCCCTGGTATACCCCAGGTATACCCCAGGTATACCCCAGATATACCCGAGATATACCCCTGGTATACCCCAGGTATACCCCAGATATACCCGAGATATACCCCTGGTATACCCCAGGTATACCCCAGATATACCCCAGATATACCCCAGATATACCCCAGATATACCCCAGATATACCCCAGGTATACCCCAGATATACCCCAGATATACCCCAGATATACCCCAGATATACCCCAGGTATACCCCAGATATATTCCAGATATACCCCAGATATACCCCTGGTATACCCCAGATATACCCCAGATATACCCCAGATATACCCCAGATATACCCCTGGTATACCCCAGATATACCCCAGATATACCCCTGGTATACCCCAGATATACCCCAGATATACCCCAGATATACCCCAGGTATACCCCAGATATACCCCAGATATACCCCAGATATACCCCAGATATACCCCAGGTATACCCCAGATATACCCCAGGTATACCCCAGATATACCCCTGGTATACCCCAGGTATACCCCAAGTATACCCCAGATATACCCGAGATATACCCCTGGTATACCCCAGGTATACCCCAGATATACCCGAGATATACCCCTGGTATACCCCAGATATACCCCAGATATACCCCAGATATACCCCAGATATACCCCAGATATACCCCAGGTATACCCCAGATATACCCCAGATATACCCCAGATATACCCCTGGTATACCCCAGATATACCCCAGATATACCCCAGATATACCCCAGATATACCCCAGGTATACCCCAGATATACCCCAGATATACCCCAGATATACCCCTGGTATACCCCAGATATACCCCAGATATACCCCAGATATACCCCAGATATACCACAGATATACCCCTGGTATACCCCAGATATACCCCAGATATACCCCAGATATACCCCAGATATACCCCAGATATACCCCTGGTATACCCCAGATATACCCCAGATATACCCCAGATATACCCCTGGTATACCCCAGATATACCCCAGATATACCCCAGATATACCCCAGATATACCCCTGGTATACCCCAGATATACCCCAGATATACCGAAGATATACCCCAGATATACCCCAGATATACCCCTGGTATACCCCAGATATACCCCAGATATACCCCAGGTATACCCCTGGTATACCCCAGATATACCCCAGATATACCCCAGATATACCCCAGATATACCCCAGATATACCCCAGATATACCCCAGATATACCCCAGGTATACCCCTGGTATACCCCAGATATACCCCAGATATACCCCAGGTATACCCCTGGTATACCCCAGATATACCCCAGATATACCCCAGGTATACCCCAGGTATAACATTAAATTATTTCAAAATTTTTAAAATAACATCATAATTAAGTTTTAAAAGATTATTAAATATACATTTATTTTCTTATTACTTAATTTACCAAGAAAAATAAATTTTAAGTTTAAAAAATCTAATTACTTTCTTTAACTTTTAAATAACATTTACATAAACAACTTCAACATCGTGAATTATTTAAGATTTATTATTTTTAAACTTGATAAATAATATAACTTTCCGTCTTACTACTCTCGGTCCGGTTCCAATATTATTTTTGGGCCAGGCTTATTATTTTTGACGTGCCTCGTGTAAGGCATTAATATTGTTATAATACCTGGGTTCAACTGCCTCCCAGCACACATAAGGGGGATTACCAACAGACCCCTGGCAGTCTTCAAGCTGGCACTGGACAAGCACCTAAAGTCAGTTCCGGATCAGCCGGGCTGTGGCTCGTATGTTGGTTTGCGTGCAGCCAGCAGCAAGGCTCTGAACCAGGGATCTTGAAGACAACCAGGAGTCTTGAAGACAACCAGGGATCTTGAAGATAACCAGGAGTCTTGAAGACAACCAGGGATCTTGAAGACAACCAGGAGGCTTAAAGACAACCAGGGGTCTTAAAGACAACCAGGGGTCTTGAAGACAACCAGGGGTCTTGAAGATAACAAGAAGTCTTGAAGACAACCAGGGATCTTGAAGACAACCAGGGATCTTGAAGACAACCAGGGATCTTGAAGACAACCACGGACCTTGAAGACAACCAGGAGTCTTAAAGACAACCAGGGGTCTTGAAGACAACCAGGAGTCTTGAAGACAGCCAGGGGTCTTGAAGACAACCAGGGATCTTGAAGACAACCAGGGGTCGATCTTGAAGACAACCAGGGGTCTTAAAGACAACCAGGGGTCTTAAAGACAACCAGGGGTCTTGAAGACAACCAGGAGTCTTGAAGACAACCAGGGATCTTGAAGATAACCAGGAGTCTTGAAGATAACCAGGGATCTTGAAGACAACCAGGGGTCTTGATGACAACCAGGGGTCTTGAAGACAACCAGGAATCTTGAAGACAACCAGGAGTCTTGATGACAACCAGGGGTCTTGAAGACAACCAGGAATCTTGAAGACAACCAGGAGTCTTGATGACAACCAGGGGTCTTGAAGATAACCAGGGATCTTGAAGACAACTAGGAGTCTTGATGACAACCAGGGGTCTTGAAGACAACCAGGGATCTTGAAGACAACCAGGAGTCTTGATGACAACCAGGGGTCTTGAAGACAACCAGGGATCTTGAAGACAACCAGGGGTCTTAAAGACAACCAGGGGTCTTGAAGACAACCAGGGGTCTTGAAGACAACCAGGGGTCTTGAAGACAACCAGGGGTCTTGAAGACAACCAGGAGTCTTGAAGACAACCAGGGGTCTTGAAGACAACCAGGGGTCTTGAAGACAACCAGGGGTCTTGAAGACAACCAGGGATCTTGAAGACAACCAGGGATCTTGAAGACAACCAGGGGTCTTGAAGACAACCAGGGATCTTGAAGACAACCAGGGGTCTTGAAGACAACCAGGGGTCTTGAAGACAACCAGGGGTCTTGAAGACAACCAGGGGTCTTGAAGACAACCAGGGGTCTTGAAGACAACCAGGGGTCTTGAAGACAACCAGGGGTCTTGAAGACAACCATGGGTCTTGAAGACAACCAGGGGTCTTGAAGACAACCAGGGGTCTTGAAGACAACCAGGGATTTTGAAGACAACCAGGAGTCTTGAAGACAACCAGGGGTCTTGAAGACAACCAGGGGTCTTGAAGACAACCAGGGATCTTGAAGACAATCAGGAGTCTTGAAGACAACGAGGGGCTTTGAAGACAACCAGGAGTCTTGAAGACAACCAGGAGTCTTGAAGACAGCCAGGAGTCTTGAAGACAACCAGGGATCTTGAAGACAACCAGGGGTCTTAAAGACAACCAGGGGTCTTGAAGACAACCAGGGGTCTTGAAGACAACCAGGGATCTTGAAGACAACCAGGGGTCTTGAAGACAACCAGGAGTCTTGAAGACAACCAGGGGTTTTGAAGATAACCAGGAGTCTTGAAGACAACCAGGGATCTTGAAGACAACCAGGAGTCTTGAAGACAACCAGGGGTCTTGAAGACAACCAGGGGTCTTGAAGACAACCAGGGGTCTTGAAGACAACCAGGAATCTTGAAGACAACCAGGAGTCTTGATGACAACCAGGGGTCTTGAAGACAACCAGGAATCTTGAAGACAACCAGGAATCTTGAAGACAACCAGGGGTCTTGAAGACAACCAGGGGTCTTGAAGACAACCAGGGGTCTTGAAGACAACCAGGGGTCTTGAAGACAACCAGGGGTCTTGAAGACAACCAGGGGTCTTGAAGACAACCAGGGGTCTTGAAGATAACCAGGAGTCTTGAAGATAACCAGGAGTCTTGAAGATAACCAGGGGTCTTGAAGACAACCAGGGGTCTTGAAGACAACCAGGGGTCTTGAAGACAACCAGGGATCTTGAAGACAACCAGGGGTCTTGAAGACAACCAGGGGTCTTGAAGACAACCAGGGGTCTTGAAGACAACCAGGAGTCTTGAAGACAACCAGGGGTCTTGAAGACCATCAGGAGTCTTGAAGATAACCAGGGATCTTGAAGACAACCAGGGGTCTTGATGACAACCAGGGGTCTTGAAGACAACCAGGAATCTTGAAGACAACCAGGAGTCTTGATGACAACCAGGGGTCTTGAAGACAACCAGGAATCTTGAAGACAACCAGGAATCTTGAAGACAACCAGGGGTGCCTTGAAGACAACCAGGGGTGCCTTGAAGACAACCAGGGAATCTTGAAGACAGCCAGGGGTGTTGAAGACAACCAGGGGTCTTGAAGACAACCAAGGGTCTTGAAGACAACCATGGGTCTTGAAGACAACCAGGGGTCTTTAAGACAACCAGAGGTCTTGACGACCATCAGGAGTCTTGAAGACAACCAGGAATCTTGAAGACAACCAGGGGTCTTGAAGACAAATATGGGTATAGAAGACAACCAGGAGTCTTGAAGACTACCAGAGGTCTTGAAGACAAATAGGGGTCTAGAAGACAACCAGGGGTCTGGAAGACAACCAGGGATCTTGAAGACAACCAGGGGGTCTTGAAGACAACCAGGGGTCTTGAAAACAACCAGGGGTCATGAAGACAACCAGGGGTCTTGAAGACAACCAAGGGTCATGAAGACAACCAGGGGTCTTGAAGACAACCAGGGAGTCTTGAAGACAACCAGGTGGTCTTGAAGACAACCAGGTGGTCTTGAAGACAACCAGGGGTCTTGAAGACAACCAGGGGTCTTGAAGACAACCAGGTGTCTTGAAGACAACCAGGGGTCTTGAAGACAACCAGGGGTCTTGAAGACAACCAGGGGTCTAGAAGACAACCAGGAGTCTTGAAGACTACCAGAGGTCTTGAAGACAAATAGGGGTCTAGAAGACAACCAGGGGTCTGGAAGACTTCCAGGGGTCTTGAAGACAATCAGAAGTCTTGAAGACTACCAGGGGTCTTGAAGACAACCAGGGGTCTTGAAGACTACCAGGATTATTGAAGACAACCAGGGGTCTTGAAGACAACCAGGGGTCTTGAAGACAACCAGGAGTCTTGAAGACAACCTGGGGTCTTGAAGACAACCAGGGGTCTTGAAGACAACCAGGGGTCTTGAAGACAACCAGGGGTCTTGAAGACAACCAGGGGTCTTGAAGACAACCAGGGATCTTGAAGACAACCAGGAGTCTTGAAGACAACCAGTAGTCTTAAAGACAACCAGGGTTCTTGAAGACAGCTAGGGGTCTTGAAGACAACCAGGGGTCTTGAAGACAACCAGTAGTCTTGAAGACAACCAGGGATCTTGAAGACAACCAGGAGTCTTGAAGACAACCAGTAGTCTTGAAGACAACCAGGGATCTTGAAGACAGCCCGGGGGTCTTGAAGACAACCAGGGGTCTTGAAGACAACCAGGGGTCTTGAAGACAACCAGGGATCTTGAAGACAACCAGGAGTCTTGAAGACAACCAGGGGTCTTGAAGACAACCAGGGGTCTTGAAGACAACCAGGGATCTTGAAGACAACCAGGGGTCTTGAAGACAACCAGGGGTCTTGAAGACGACCAGGGATCTTGAAGACAACCAGGGGTCTTGAAGACAACCAGGAGTCTTGAAGCCAACCAGGGATCTTGAAGACTACCAGAGGTCTTGAAGGCAACCAGGGGTCTTGAAGGCAACCATGGGTCTTGAAGACATCCAGGGGTCTTGAAGACAACCAGGGGTCTTGAAGACAACCAGGGGTCTTGAAGACAACCAGGGGTCTTGAAGACAACCAGGAGTCTTGAAGACAACCAGGGGTCTTGAAGACAACCAGGGATCTTGAAGGCAACCAGGGATCTTGAAGACAACCAGGGGTCTTGAAGACAACCAGGGATCTTGAAGACAACCAGGGATATTGAAGTCAACCACGGGTCTTAAAGATAACCAGGAGTCTTGAAGACAACTAGGAGTCTAGAAGACAACCAGGGATCTTGAAGACAACCAGGGATCTTGAAGACAACCAGGAGGCTTAAAGACAACCAGGAGTCTTGAAGACAACCAGGGGTCTTGAAGACAACCAGGGGTCTTGAAGACAACCAGGGGTCTTGAAGACAACAAGGGGTCTTGAAGACTACCAGGAGTCTTGAAGACAACCAGGAGTCTTGAAGACAACCAGGAGTCTTGAAGAGAACCACGGGTCTTGAAGAGAACCAGGGATCTTGAAGACAACCAGGGGCTTGAAGACAACCAGGATTCTTGAAGACAACCAGGGGTCTTGAAGACAACCAGGGGTCTTGAAGATAACCAGGAGTCTTGAAGACAACCAGGGGTCTTGAAGACAACCAGGGATCTTGAAGACAACCAGGAGTCTTAAAGACAACCAGGGGTCTTGAAGACAACCAGGAGTCTTGAAGACAACCAGGGGTCTTGAAGACAACCAGGGATCTTGAAGACAACCAGGGGTCTTAAAGACAACCAGGGGTCTTGAAGACAACCAGGGGTCTTGAAGACAACCAGGGATCTTGAAGACAACCAGGGGTCTTAAAGACAACCAGGGGTCTTAAAGACAACCAGGGGTCTTGAAGACAACCAGGGGACTTGAAGACAACCAGGGATGTTGAAGACAACCACTGGTCTTAAAGACAACCAGGGGTCTTGAAGACAACCAGGGGTCTTGAAGACAACTAGGGGTCTTGAAGACTTGAAGATAACCAGACAACCAGGGTCTTGAAGACAACCAGGGGTTTTGAAGACAACCAGGGGTCTTGAAGACAACCAGGGATCTTGAAGAGAAGCAGGAGTCTTGAAGACAACGAGGGGCTTTGAAGACAACCAGGATTCTTGAAGACAACCAGGGGTCTGGAAGACAACCAAGGTCTTGAGGACAACCAGGGGTCTTGAAGACCACCAGGGGTCTTGAAGACAACCAGGGATCTTGAAGACAACCAGGGGTCTTAAAGACAACCAGGGGTCTTAAAGACAACCAGGGGTCTTGAAGACAACCAGGAGTCTTGAAGACAACCAGGGATCTTGAAGATAACCAGGAGTCTTGAAGATAACCAGGGATCTTGAAGACAACCAGGGGTCTTGATGACAACCAGGGGTCTTGAAGACAACCAGGAATCTTGAAGACAACCAGGAGTCTTGATGACAACCAGGGGTCTTGAAGACAACCAGGAATCTTGAAGACAACCAGGAATCTTGAAGACAACCAGGAGTCTTGATGACAACCAGGGGTCTTGAAGACAACCAGGGATCTTGAAGACAACCAGGGGTCTTAAAGACAACCAGGGGTCTTAAAGACAACCAGTGGTCTTGAAGACAACCAGGAGTCTTGAAGATAACCAGGAGTCTTGAAGATAACCAGGAGTCTTGAAGATAACCAGGGGTCTTGAAGACAACCAGGAATCTTGAAGACAACCAGGGGTCTTGATGACAACCAGGGATCTTGAAGACAACCAGGGATCTTGAAGACAACCAGGGGTCTTGAAGACAACCAGGGATCTTGAAGACAACCAGGGGTCTTAAAGACAACCAGGGGTCTTAAAGACAACCAGGGGTCTTGAAGACAACCAGGGGACTTGAAGACAACCAGGGATGTTGAAGACAACCAGGGGTCTAAAAGACAACCAGGGGTCTTGAAGACAACCATGGGTCTTGAAGACAACTAGGGGTCTTGAAGACAACCAGGGGTCTTGAAGATAACCAGGGATTTTGAAGACAACCAGGAGTCTTGAAGACAACCAGGGGTCTTGAAGACAAAGGGGTCTTGAAGACAACCAGGGATCTTGAAGACAATCACGAGTCTTGAAGACAACGAGGGGCTTTGAAGACAACCAGGAGTCTTGAAGACAACCAGGGGTCTTGAAGACAACCAGGGGTCTTGAAGACAACCAGGGATCTTGAAGACAACCAGGGGTCTTGAAGACAACCAGGAGTCTTGAAGACAACTAGGAGTCTTGAAGACAACCAGGGGTCTTGAAGACAACCAGGAGTCTTGAAGACAACCAGGGGTCTTGATGACAACCAGGAGTCTTGAAGACAACCAGGGGTCTTGAAGACAACCAGGAGTCTTGAAGACTACCAGGGATCTTGAAGACAACCAGGAGTCTTGAAGACAACCAGGAGTCTTGAAGACAACCAGGGGTCTTGAAGACAAATAGGGGTCTTGAAGACAACCAGGGGTCTTGAAGACAACCAGGAGTCTTGAAGACAACCAGGGATCTTGAAGACAACCAGGGATCTTGAAGACAACCAGGGGTCTTAAAGACAACCAGGAGTCTTGAAGACAACCAGGGGTCTTGAAGACAAATAGGGGTCTTGAAGACAACCAGGGATCTTGAAGACAACCAGGGGTCTTGAAGACAACCAGGGATCTTGAAGACAACCAGGGGTCTTGAAGACAACCAGGAGTCTTGAAGACAACCAGGGATCTTGAAGACTACCAGAGGTCTTGAAGGCAACCAGGGGTCTTGAAGACTACCAGGGGTCTTGAAGGCAACCAGGGGTCTTGAAGACAACCAGGGGTCTTGAAGACAACCAGGGGTCTTGAAGACAACCAGGGGTCTTGAAGACAACCAGGAGTCTTGAAGACAACCAGGGATCTTGAAGACAACCAGGAGTCTTGAAGACAACCAGGGATCTTGAAGACAAATAGGGGTCTTGAAGACAACAAGGGGTCTTGAAGACAACCAGGGATCTTGAAGACAACCATGGATCTTGAAGAAAACCAGGAGTCTTGAAGACAACCAGGGGTCTTGAAGAAAACCAGGGATCTTGAAGACAACCAGGGATCTTGAAGACAACCAGGAGTCTTGAAGATAACCAGGGATCTTGAAGACAACCAGGGATCTTGAAGACAACCAGGGGTCTTGAAGACAACCAGGGATCTTGAAGACAACCAGGAGTCTTGAAGACAACCAGGGATATTGAAGTCAACCACGGGTCTTAAAGATAACCAGGAGTCTTGAAGACAACTAGGAGTCTTGAAGACAACCAGGGATCTTGAAGACAACCAGGAGGCTTAAAGACAACCAGGAGTCTTGAAGACAACCAGGGGTCTTGAAGATAACCAGGAGTCTTGAAGACAACCAGGGGTCTTGAAGACAACCAGGGATCTTGAAGACAACCAGGAGTCTTAAAGACAACCAGGGGTCTTGAAGACAACCAGGAGTCTTGAAGACAACCAGGGGTCTTGAAGACAACCAGGGATCTTGAAGACAACCAGGGGTCTTAAAGACAACCAGGGGTCTTGAAGACAACCAGGGGTCTTGAAGACAACCAGGGATCTTGAAGACAACCAGGGGTCTTAAAGACAACCAGGGGTCTTAAAGACAACCAGGGGTCTTGAAGACAACCAGGGGACTTGAAGACAACCAGGGATGTTGAAGACAACCACTGGTCTTAAAGACAACCAGGGGTCTTGAAGACAACCAGGGGTCTTGAAGACAACTAGGGGTCTTGAAGACAACCAGGGGTCTTGAAGATAACCAGGGATTTTGAAGACAACCAGGAGTCTTGAAGACAACCAGGGGTTTTGAAGACAACCAGGGGTCTTGAAGACAACCAGGGATCTTGAAGAGAATCAGGAGTCTTGAAGACAACGAGGGGCTTTGAAGACAACCAGGATTCTTGAAGACAACCAGGGGTCTGGAAGACAACCAAGGTCTTGAGGACAACCAGGGGTCTTGAAGACAACCAGGGGTCTTGAAGACAACCAGGGATCTTGAAGACAACCAGGGGTCTTGAAGACAACCAGGAGTCTTGAAGACAACTAGGAGTCTTGAAGACAACCAGGAGTCTTGAAGACAACCAGGGGTCTTGAAGAGAACCAGGAGTCTTGAAGACAACCAGGGGTCTTGAAGACAACCAGGAGTCTTGAAGACAACCAGGGATCTTGAAGACAACCAGGAGTCTTGAAGACAACCAGGGGTCTTGAAGACAACCAGGGATCTTGAAGACAACCAGGGGTCTTAAAGACAACCAGGGGTCTTGAAGACAACCAGGGATCTTGAAGACAACCAGGGGTCTTAAAGACAACCAGGGGTCTTGAAGACAACCAGGGATCTTGAAGACAACCAGGAGTCTTGAAGACAACCAGGGGTCTTGAAGACAACCAGGGATCTTGAAGACAACCAGGAGTCTTAAAGACAACCAGGGGTCTTGAAGACAACCAGGGATCTTGAAGACAACTAGGAGTCTTGAAGACAACCAGGGATCTTAAAGACAACCAGGGATCTTGAAGACAACCAGGAGGCTTAAAGACAACCAGGAGTCTTGAAGACAACCAGGGGTCTTGAAGATAACCAGGAGTCTTGAAGACAACCAGGGGTCTTGAAGACAACCAGGGATCTTGAAGATAACCAGGAGTCTTAAAGACAACCAGGGGTCTTGAAGACAACCAGGAGTCTTGAAGACAACCAGGGGTCTTGAAAACAACCAGGGATCTTGAAGACAACCAGAAGTCTTAAAGACAACCAGGGGTCTTGAAGACAACCAGGGGTCTTGAAGACAACCAGGGATCTTGAAAACAACCAGGGGTCTTAAAGACAATCAGGGGTCTTAAAGACAACCAGGGGTCTTGAAGACAACCAGGGGACTTGAAGACAACCAGGGATGTTGAAGACAACCACTGGTCTTAAAGACAACCAGGGGTCTTGAAGACAACCAGGGGTCTTGAAGACAACTAGGGGTCTTGAAGACAACCAGGGGTCTTGAAGATAACCAGGGATTTTGAAGACAACCAGGAGTCTTGAAGACAACCAGGGGTTTTGAAGACAACCAGGGGTCTTGAAGACAACCAGGGATCTTGAAGAGAATCAGGAGTCTTGAAGACAACTAGGGGCTTTGAAGACAACCAGGATTCTTGAAGACAACCAGGGGTCTGGAAGACAACCAAGGTCTTGAGGACAACCAGGGGTCTTGAAGACAACCAGGGGTCTTGAAGACAACCAGGGATCTTGAAGACAACCAGGGGTCTTGAAGACAACCAGGAGTCTTGAAGACAACTAGGAGTCTTGAAGACAACCAGGAGTCTTGAAGACAACCAGGGGTCTTGAAGACAACCAGGAGTCTTGAAGACAACCAGGGATCTTGAAGACAACCAGGAGTCTTGAAGACAACCAGGGATCTTGAAGACAACCAGGGATCTTGAAGACAACCAGGGGTCTTAAAGACAACCAGGGGTCTTGAAGACAACCAGGGATCTTGAAGACAACCAGGGGTCTTGAAGACAACCAGGGGTCTTGAAGACAACCAGGAGTCTTGAAGACAACCAGGGGTCTTGAAGACAACCAGGAGTCTTGAAGACAACCAAGGGTCTTGAAGACTACCAGGGGTCTTGAAGACAACCAGGGATCTTGAAGACAACCAGGAGTCTTGAAGACAACCAGGGGTCTTGAAGACAACCAGGGGCCTTGAAGACTGTCAAGGGTCTATTGGGGTATGTATGGTGGGATGCAGTTGAACAGTCTTGGTCCCCTGACACTGTGTTGTCTCTCAGTGTACTCGTGGCACCGCTACTTATCATTGTGTTAATGTTACATCTCCTGTCCAGTCTTTTGCTCTCATAGGCAGTGACTTTCGTGTGTAAGTTTGGTACTAATCTCTCTAGGATTTTCCAAATGTATATTATCATGTATCTTTCTCGCCTGCATTCCAGGGAGTACAAGTCAAGGGACTTCAAGTGTTCCCAGTTATTTAGGTGTTCTATCGTACTTATACATGCAGTGAAAGTTCTATGTACATTCTCCAGGGGGCAGTTAGTGTATAGTAATATTCCAGCCTAGAGAGAATAAGTGATTTGTAGGGAATCATCATGGGCTTGGCGTCCCTAGTTTTGAAGGTTCTCATTATCCATCCTATCATTTTTCTGGCAGATGTGGTAGATACGTTGTTGTGGTCTTTGTAAAGTGAGATCCTCTGACATTATCACTCCCAGGTCCTTCACATTACTTTTCCTGGGAGTGATCATGTCGGAGGATCTCACCTTCAAGGACCATAACATTGTATCAATCGCATCTGCTAGAAAAATGACAGGATGGATAATGAGAACCTTCAAAACTAGGGAGGCCAAGCCCATGATGACACTCTTCAGGTCACTTGTTCTATCTAGGCTGGAATATTGCTGCACTCTAACAGCACCTTTCAAGGCAGGTGAAATTGCCGACCTAGAAAATGTACAGAGAACCTTCACGGCGCGCATAACGGAGATAAAACACCTCAGTTACTGGGAGCGCTTGAGGTTTCTAAACCTGTATTCCCTGGAACGCAGGAGGGAGAGATACATGATTATATACACCTGGAAAATCCTAGAGGGACTAGTACCGAACTTGCACACGAAAATCACTCACTACGAAAGCAAAAGACTTGGCAGACGATGCACCATCCCCCCAATGAAAAGCAGGGGTGTCACTAGCACGTTAAGAGACCATACAATAAGTGTCAGGGGCCCGAGACTGTTCAACTGCCTCCCAGCACACATAAGGGGGATTACCAACAGACCCCTGGCAGTCTTCAAGCTGGCACTGGACAAGCACCTAAAGTCAGTTCCGGATCAGCCGGGCTGTGGCTTGTACGTTGGTTTGCGTGCAGCCAGCAGCAACAGCCTGGTTGATCAGGCTCTGATCCACCAGGAGGCCTGGTCACAGACCGGGCCGCGGGGGCGTTGACCCCCGGAACTCTCTCCAGGTAAACTCCAGGTAACTCCAGGAGTATACCAGTATACCTGGAGTATACCTGGAGTATACCAGTATACCTGGAGTATACCAGTATACCAGGAGTATACCTGGAGTATACCAGTATACCTGGAGTATACCAGTATACCTGGAGTATACCTGGAGTATATCTGGTGTATACCTGGAGTATATCTGGTGTATACCAGTATACCTGGAGTATACAAGTATACCTGGAGTATACCTGCAGTGTACCTGCAGTATACTGGAGTATATCTGGAGTATACCTGGAGTATACCAGTATACCTGGAGTATACCAGTATACCTGAAGTATACCTGGAGCATACCTGGAGTATACCAGTATACCTGGAGTATACCTGGAGTATACCTGCAGTATACTGGAGTATACCAGTATACCTGGAGTATACTGGAGTATATCTGGAGTATACTGGAGTATACCAGTATACCGGAGTATACCAGTATACCTGAAGTATACCTGGAGTATACCTGGAGTATATCTGGTGTATACCTGGAGTATATCTGGTGTATACCAGTATACCTGGAGTATACCAGTATACCTGGAGTATACCTGCAGTGTACCTGCAGTATACTGGAGTATATCTGGAGTATACCTGGAGTATACCAGTATACCTGGAGTATACCAGTATACCTGAAGTATACCTGGAGCATACCTGGAGTATACCAGTATACCTGGAGTATACCTGGAGTATACCTGCAGTATACTGGAGTATATCTGGAGTATACCTGGAGTATACCAGTATACCTGGAGTATACCTGCAATATACTGGAGTGTATCTGGAGTATACCTGGAGTATACCAGTATACCTGGAATATACCTGGAGTATACTGGAGTATATCTGGAGTATACCTGGAGTATACTGGAGTATATCTGGAGTATACCTGGAGTATACCTGGAGTATACCAGTATACCTGAAGTATAGCTGGAGTATACCTGGAGTATATCTGGTGTATACCAGTATACCTGGAGTATACCAGTATATCTGGAGTATATCTGGAGTATATCTGGTGTATACCTGGAGTATACCAGTATACCTGGAGTATATCTGGAGTACATCTGGTGTATACCAGTATACCTGGAGTATACCAGTATACCTGGAGTATACCAGTATACCTGAAGTATACCTGGAGTATACCTGGAGTATATCTGGTGTATACCAGTATACCTGGAGTATACCAGTATACCTGGAGTATATCTGGAGAATATCTGGTGTATACCTGGAGTATACCAGTATACCTGGAGTATATCTGGAGTATATCTGGTGTATACCAGTATACCTGGAGTATATCTGGAGTATACCTGGAGTATACCTGGAGTATACCTGGAGAATGCCAGGAATATACCTGGAGTATACCTGGAGTATATCTGGTGTATATCTGGAGTACATCTGGTGTATACCAGTATACCTGGAATATATCTGGAGTATATCTGGTGTATACCTGGAGTATATCTGGTGTATACCAGTATACCTGGAGTATATCCGGAGTATATCTGGTGTATATCTGGAGTATATCTGGTGTATACCAGTATACCTGGAGTATATCTGGAGTATACCTGGAGTATACCTGGAGTATACCTGGAGAATGCCAGGAATATACCTGGAGTATACCTGGAGTATATCTGGTGTATATCTGGAGTACATCTGGTGTATACCAGTATACCTGGAATATATCTGGAGTATATCTGGTGTGTACCTGGAGTATATCTGGAGTATATCTGGAGTATACCAGGAATATACCTTGAGTATATCTGAAGTATATCTGGAGTATATCTGGAGTATACCTGGAGTATACCAGTATATCTGGAGTATACCTGGAGTATACCTGGAGTATATCTGGAGTATATCTGGAGTATACCTAGAGTATATCTTGAGTATACAGGGAGTATACCTGGAGTATATCTGGAGTATACCTGGAGTATATCTGGAGTATACCTGGAATATACCTGGAGTATACCTGGAGTATATCTGGAGTATATCTGGAGTATACCAGTATACCAGGAGTATACCTGGAGTATATCTGGAGTATACCAGCATACCGGGAGTATACCTGGAGTATATCTGGAGTATACCAGTATACCGGGAGTATACCTGGAGTATATCTGGAGTATACCAGGAGTATACCGGGAGTATACCTGGAGTATACCAGGAGTATATCTGGAGTATATCTGGAGTATATCTGGTGTATATCTGGAGTATACCTGGAGTATACCTGGAGTATATCTGGAGTATACCTGGAGAATATCTGGAGTATATCTGAAGTATATCTGATGTATATCTGGAGTATACCTGGAGTATATCTGGAGTATACCTGGAGTATACCTGGAGTATATCTGGAGTATACCTGGAGTATATCTGGTGTATATCTGGAGTATATCTGGTGTATATCTGGAGTATACCTGGAGTATACCTGGAGTATATCTGGAGTATACCTGGAGTATACCTGGAGTATATCTGGAGTATATCTGGAGTATATCTGGAGTATACCTGGAGTATATCTGGAGTATATCTGGTGTATACCGGGAGTATACCTGGAGTATATCTGGAGTATACCTGGAGTATATTTGGAGTATATCTGGAGTATATCTGGTGTATACCGGGAGTATACCTGGAGTATATCTGGAGTATACCTGGAGTATATCTGGAGTATATCTGGAGTATACCGGGAGTATACCTGCAGTATATCTGGAGAATATCTGGGGTATATCTGGTGTATATCTGGAGTATACCTGGAGTATACCTGGAGTATATCAGGAGTATACCTGCAGTATATCTGGAGTATACCGGGAGTATACCTGGAGTATATCTGGAGTATATCTGGAGTATATCTGGTGTATACCGGGAGTATATTTGGAGTATATCTGGAGTATATCTGCAGTATACCTGGAGTATACGTGGAGTATATCTGGAGTATATCTGGAGTATACCTGGAGTATATCTGGAGTATACCTGGAGTATACTTGGAGTATATCTGGAGTATACCTGGAGTATACCTGGAGTATATCTGGAGTACATCTGGAGTATACCTGGAGTATATCTGGAGTATATCTGGAGTATATCTGGAGTATACCTGCAGTACACCTGGAGTAAATCTGGAGTATACCTGGAGTATATCTGGAGTATATCTGGAGTATACCTGGAGTATATCTGGAGTATACCTGGAGTATACCTGGAGTATATCTGGAGTATATCTGGAGTATACCTGCAGTATACCTGGAGTAAATCTGGAGTATACCTGGAGTATATCTTGAGTATATCTGGAGTATACCTGGAGTATATCTGGAGTATATCTGGAGTATACCTGGAGTATACCTGGAGTATATCTGGAGTATACCTGGAGTATATTTGGAGTATACCTGGAGTATACCTGGAGTATATCTGGAGTATACCTGGAGTATACCTGGAGTATATCTGGAGTATACCTGGAATATATCTGGAGTATACCTAGAGTATACCTGGAGTATACCAGTATACCTGGAGTATATCTGGAGTATATCTGGAGTAACCTGGAGTATACCTGGAGTATATCTGGAGTATACCTGGAGTATATCTGGTGTATATCTGGAGTATACCTTGAGTATACCTGGAGTATACCTGGAGTATATCTGGAGTATACCTGGAGTATATCTGGAGTATACCTGGAGTATACCTGGTGTATATCTGGAGTATACCTGGAGTATATCTGGAGTATACCTGGAGTATATCTGGAGCATACCTGGAGTATATCTGGAGTATATTTGGAGTATACCTGGTGTATACCTGGAGTATACCTGGAGAATACTGGAGTATACCTGGAGTATATCTGAAGTATACCTGGAGTATACCTGGAGTATACCTGGAGTATACCTGGAGTTTACTGGAGTATACCTGGAGTATATCTGGTGTATACCTGGAGTATATCTGTAGTATACCTGGAGTATACCAGTATGCCTGGAGTATACCAGTATACCTGGAGTATACCAGTATACCTGGAGTATATCAGTGATCCTGGAGTATACAAGTATACCTGGAGCATATCTGGAGTATACTAGGATTATACCAGGAGAATACCTGGAGTAAATCTTGAGTATACCTGGAGTATACCAGGAGAATACCTGGAGTATACCTGGAGTATACTAGGAGCATCCCAGAATACCTGGAGTATATCTGGAGTATACCTGGAGTATACCAGGAGAATACCTGGAGTATATCTGGAGTATACTAGGAGTATACCAGGAGAATACCTGGAGTATATCTGGAGTATACCTGGAGTATACCAGGAGAATACCTGGAGTATATCTGGAGTATACTTGGAGTATACCAGGATACTACCTGGGGTATATCTGGAGTATACCTGGAATATACCTGGAGTATACCTGGAGTATATCTGGAGTATATCTGGAGTATACCAGTATACCAGGAGTATACCTGGAGTATATCTGGAGTATACCAGCATACCGGGAGTATACCTGGAGTATATCTGGAGTATACCAGTATACCGGGAGTATACCTGGAGTATATCTGGAGTATACCAGGAGTATACCGGGAGTATACCTGGAGTATACCAGGAGTATATCTGGAGTATATCTGGAGTATATCTGGTGTATATCTGGAGTATACCTGGAGTATACCTGGAGTATATCTGGAGTATACCTGGAGAATATCTGGAGTATATCTGAAGTATATCTGATGTATATCTGGAGTATACCTGGAGTATATCTGGAGTATACCTGGAGTATACCTGGAGTATATCTGGAGTATACCTGGAGTATATCTGGTGTATATCTGGAGTATATCTGGTGTATATCTGGAGTATACCTGGAGTATACCTGGAGTATATCTGGAGTATACCTGGAGTATACCTGGAGTATATCTGGAGTATATCTGGAGTATATCTGGAGTATACCTGGAGTATATCTGGAGTATATCTGGTGTATACCGGGAGTATACCTGGAGTATATCTGGAGTATACCTGGAGTATATTTGGAGTATATCTGGAGTATATCTGGTGTATACCGGGAGTATACCTGGAGTATATCTGGAGTATACCTGGAGTATATCTGGAGTATATCTGGAGTATACCGGGAGTATACCTGCAGTATATCTGGAGAATATCTGGGGTATATCTGGTGTATATCTGGAGTATACCTGGAGTATACCTGGAGTATATCAGGAGTATACCTGCAGTATATCTGGAGTATACCGGGAGTATACCTGGAGTATATCTGGAGTATATCTGGAGTATATCTGGTGTATACCGGGAGTATATTTGGAGTATATCTGGAGTATATCTGCAGTATACCTGGAGTATACGTGGAGTATATCTGGAGTATATCTGGAGTATACCTGGAGTATATCTGGAGTATACCTGGAGTATACTTGGAGTATATCTGGAGTATACCTGGAGTATACCTGGAGTATATCTGGAGTACATCTGGAGTATACCTGGAGTATATCTGGAGTATATCTGGAGTATATCTGGAGTATACCTGCAGTACACCTGGAGTAAATCTGGAGTATACCTGGAGTATATCTGGAGTATATCTGGAGTATACCTGGAGTATATCTGGAGTATACCTGGAGTATACCTGGAGTATATCTGGAGTATATCTGGAGTATACCTGCAGTATACCTGGAGTAAATCTGGAGTATACCTGGAGTATATCTTGAGTATATCTGGAGTATACCTGGAGTATATCTGGAGTATATCTGGAGTATACCTGGAGTATACCTGGAGTATATCTGGAGTATACCTGGAGTATATTTGGAGTATACCTGGAGTATACCTGGAGTATATCTGGAGTATACCTGGAGTATACCTGGAGTATATCTGGAGTATACCTGGAATATATCTGGAGTATACCTAGAGTATACCTGGAGTATACCAGTATACCTGGAGTATATCTGGAGTATATCTGGAGTAACCTGGAGTATACCTGGAGTATATCTGGAGTATACCTGGAGTATATCTGGTGTATATCTGGAGTATACCTTGAGTATACCTGGAGTATACCTGGAGTATATCTGGAGTATACCTGGAGTATATCTGGAGTATACCTGGAGTATACCTGGTGTATATCTGGAGTATACCTGGAGTATATCTGGAGTATACCTGGAGTATATCTGGAGCATACCTGGAGTATATCTGGAGTATATTTGGAGTATACCTGGTGTATACCTGGAGTATACCTGGAGAATACTGGAGTATACCTGGAGTATATCTGAAGTATACCTGGAGTATACCTGGAGTATACCTGGAGTATACCTGGAGTTTACTGGAGTATACCTGGAGTATATCTGGTGTATACCTGGAGTATATCTGTAGTATACCTGGAGTATACCAGTATGCCTGGAGTATACCAGTATACCTGGAGTATACCAGTATACCTGGAGTATATCAGTGATCCTGGAGTATACAAGTATACCTGGAGCATATCTGGAGTATACTAGGATTATACCAGGAGAATACCTGGAGTAAATCTTGAGTATACCTGGAGTATACCAGGAGAATACCTGGAGTATACCTGGAGTATACTAGGAGCATCCCAGAATACCTGGAGTATATCTGGAGTATACCTGGAGTATACCAGGAGAATACCTGGAGTATATCTGGAGTATACTAGGAGTATACCAGGAGAATACCTGGAGTATATCTGGAGTATACCTGGAGTATACCAGGAGAATACCTGGAGTATATCTGGAGTATACTTGGAGTATACCAGGATACTACCTGGGGTATATCTGGAGTATACCTGGAGTATACCAGGAGAATACCTGGAGTATATCTGTAGTATACCTGGAGTATACCAGGAGTATATCTGGAGTATGCCAGTATACCTGGGGTATACCAGGAGTATATCTGGAGTATAGTAAGAGTATACTTGGAGTATACCTGGATTATACCAGGAGTATATCTGGAGTATAGTAGGAGTATACCTGGAGTATATCTGGTGTATACCAGGAGTATACATGGAGTATACCTGGAATATACCTAGAGTATATCTGGTGTACACCTGGAGTATATCTGGTGTATACCACTAGTATATCTGGAGTATATCATGAGTATACCAGGAATATACCAGGAGCATACCAGGCCTGGTGGCTAAAGCTTCACACACGGAGTGTCCGGGTTCGATTCCCGGCGGGTGGAAACATTTCGACACGTTTCCTTACACCTGTTGTCCTGTTCACCTAGCAGCAAATAGGTACCTGGGTGTTAGTCGACTGGTGTGGGTGGCATCCTGGGTGTTAGTGGACTGGTGTGGGTGGCATTCTGGTTGTTAGTGGACTGGTGTGGGTGGCATCCTGGTTGTTAGTGGACTGGTGTGGGTGGCATCCTGGTTGTTAGTGGACTGGTGTGGGTGGCATCCTGGTTGTTAGTGGACTGGTGTGGGTGGCATCCTGGTTGTTAGTGGACTGGTGTGGGTGGCATCCTGGGTGTTAGTTGACTGGTGTGGGTGGCATCCTGGGTGTTAGGTGACTGGTGTGGGTGGCATCCTGGGTGTTAGGTGACTGGTGTGGGTGGCATCCTGGGTGTTAGTGGACTGGTGTGGGTGGCATCCTGGGTGTTAGTGGACTGGTGTAGGTGGCATCCTGGGTGTTAGTGGACTGGTGTGGGTGGCATCCTGGGTGTTAGTGGACTGGTGTGGGTGGCATCCTGGGTGTTAGTGGACTGGTGTGGGTGGCATTCTGGGTGTTAGGTGACTGGTGTGGGTGGCATCCTGGGTGTTAGTGGACTGGTGTGGGTGGCATCCTGGGTGTTAGGTGACTGGTGTGGGTGGCATCCTGGGTGTTAGTGGACTGGTGTGGGTGGCATCCTGGGTGTTAGTGGACTGGTGTGGGTGGCATCCTGGGTGTTAGTGGACTGGTGTGGGTGGCATCCTGGGTGTTAGTGGACTGGTGTGGGTGGCATCCTGGGTGTTAGTGGACTGGTGTGGGTGGCATCCTGGGTATTAGTGGACTTTTGTGGGTTGCATCCTGGGTGTTAGTGGACTGGTGTGGGTGGCATCCTGGTGTTAGTGGACTGGTGTGGGTGGCATCCTGGGTGTTAGTGGACTGATGTGGGTGGCATCCTGGGTGTTAGTTGACTGGTGTGGGTGGCATCCTGGGTATTAGTGGACTGGTGTGGGTGGCATCCTGGGTATTAGTGGACTGGTGTGGGTGGCATCCTGGGTATTAGTGGACTGGTGTGGTTGGCATCCTGTTAAAAATTGACCACTGTCTGGAAAATCTTCCAGCTCCTGCACCCAACATCTTGCTCCTGGGGGATTTCAACTTAAGGCACCTAAAATGGAGGAATATAGCAAATAATATTGTTGCAGTAATAACACCAGGAGGCAGCTCTGATGAAAACTCACACTCACGCGAGCTTTTAAATCTCTGCACAAAATTCAATTTAAACCAGCAAATAATAGAGCCTACTAGACTGGAGAATACACTAGACCTCATCTTCACTAACAATGATGATCTGATAAGAAATGTCACCATATCAAAAACAATATACTCAGATCACAACATAATTGAGGTTCAGACATGTATGCGTGGAGCCTCAGACCGACAAAATGAGACTAGTCACGAGGGAGCATTCACCAAATTCAACTTCAATAACAAAAACATAAAGTGGGACCAAGTAAACCAAGTCCTAACCGATATAAGCTGGGAAGATATACTAAGCAACACAGACCCAAACTTATGCCTAGAACAGATTAACTCGGTGGCACTCGATGTATGCACAAGGCTTATTCCTCTAAGAAAAAGGAGGAGTAGATGTAAAATAGAAAGAGACAGGCGCTCCCTTTACAGGCGACGGAAAAGAATAACAGAGCGGCTAAAAGAGGTCAATATATCAGAAATGCGCAGGGAGACACTGGTCAGAGAAATAGCAAGCATCGAACTTAAGCTAAAAGAATCCTTTAGGAGTCAGGAATCGCGGGAAGAACTAAAAGCCATAAATGAAATCGAAAGAAACCCAAAGTATTTCTTCTCCTATGCCAAATCAAAATCGAGAACAACGTCCAGTATTGGGCCCCTACTTAAACAAGATGGGTCCTACACAGATGACAGCAAGGAAATGAGTGAGCTACTCAAGTCCCAATATGACTCAGTTTTTAGCAAGCCGCTAACCAGACTGAGAGTCGAAGATCAAAATGAATTTTTTATGAGAGAGCCACAAAATTTGATTAACACAAGCCTATCCGATGTTATCCTGACGCCAAATGACTTCGAACAGGCGATAAATGACATGCCCATGCACTCTGCCCCAGGGCCAGACTCATGGAACTCTGTGTTCATCAAGAACTGCAAGAAGCCCCTATCACGAGCCTTTTCCATCCTATGGAGAGGGAGCATGGACACGGGGGTCGTCCCTCAGTTACTAAAAACAACAGACATAGCCCCACTCCACAAAGGGGGCAGTAAAGCAACAGCAAAGAACTACAGACCAATAGCACTAACATCCCATATCATAAAAATCTTTGAAAGGGTCCTAAGAAGCAAGATCACCACCCATCTAGAAACCCATCAGTTACACAACCCAGGGCAACATGGGTTTAGAACAGGTCGCTCCTGTCTGTCTCAACTATTGGACCACTACGACAAGGTCCTAAATGCACTAGAAGACAAAAAGAATGCAGATGTAATATATACAGACTTTGCAAAAGCCTTCGACAAGTGTGACAATGGCGTAATAGCGCACAAAATGCGCGCTAAAGGAATAACAGGAAAAGTTGGTCGATGGATCTATAATTTCCTCACTAACAGAACACAGAGAGTAGTCGTCAACAGAGTAAAGTCCGAGGCAGCTACGGTGAAAAGCTCTGTTCCACAAGGCACAGTACTAGCTCCCATCTTGTTCCTCATCCTCATATCCGACATAGACAAGGATGTCAGCCACAGCACCGTGTCTTCCTTTGCAGATGACACCCGAATCTGCATGACAGTGTCTTCCATTGCAGACACTGCAAGGCTCCAGGCGGACATCAACCAAATCTTTCAGTGGGCTGCAGAAAACAATATGAAGTTCAACGATGAGAAATTTCAATTACTCAGATATGGTAAACATGAGGAAATTAAATCTTCATCAGAGTACAAAACAAATTCTGGCCACAAAATAGAGCGAAACACCAACGTCAAAGACCTGGGAGTGATTATGTCGGAGGATCTCACCTTCAAGGACCATAACATTGTATCAATCGCATCTGCTAGAAAAATGACAGGATGGATAATGAGAACCTTCAAAACTAGGGAGGCCAAGCCCATGATGACACTCTTCAGGTCACTTGTTCTATCTAGGCTGGAATATTGCTGCACTCTAACAGCACCTTTCAAGGCAGGTGAAATTGCCGACCTAGAAAATGTACAGAGAACTTTCACGGCGCGCATAACGGAGATAAAACACCTCAATTACTGGGAGCGCTTGAGGTTTCTAAACCTGTATTCCCTGGAACGCAGGAGGGAGAGATACATGATTATATACACCTGGAAAATCCTAGAGGGACTAGTACCGAACTTGCACACGAAAATCACTCACTACGAAAGCAAAAGACTTGGCAGACGATGCACCATCCCCCCAATGAAAAGCAGGGGTGTCACTAGCACGTTAAGAGACCATACAATAAGTGTCAGGGGACCGAGACTGTTCAACTGCCTCCCAGCACACATAAGGGGGATTACCAACAGACCCCTGGCAGTCTTCAAGCTGGCACTGGACAAGCACCTAAAGGCAGTTCCTGATCAGCCGGGCTGTGGCTCGTACATTGGTTTGCGTGCAGCCAGCAGCAACAGCCTGGTTGATCAGGCGCTGATCCACCAGGAGGCCTGGTCACAGACCGGGCCGCGGGGGCGTTGACCCCCGAAACTCTCTCCAGGTAAACTCTCTCCAGGTAGTGGACTGGTGTGGTTGGCATCCTGGGTATTAGTGGACTGGTGTGGTTGGCATCCTGGGTATTAGTGGACTGGTGTGGTTGGCATCCTGGGTATTAGTGGACTGGTGTGGTTGGCATCCTGGGTATTAGTGGACTGGTGTGGTTGGCATCCTGGGTATTAGTGGACTGGTGTGGTTGGCATCCTGGGTATTAGTGGACTGGTGTGGTTGGCATCCTGGGTATTAGTGGACTGGTGTGGTTGGCATCCTGGGTATTAGTGGACTGGTGTGGTTGGCATCCTGGGTATTAGTGGACTGGTGTGGTTGGCATCCTGGGTATTAGTGGACTGGTGTGGGTGGCATCCTGGGTATTAGTGGACTGGTGTGGGTGGCATCCTGGGTATTAGTGGACTGGTGTGGTTGGCATCCTGGGTATTAGTGGACTGGTGTGGGTGGCATCCTGGGTATTAGTGGACTGGTGTGGGTGGCATCCTGGGTATTAGTGGACTGGTGTGGGTGGCATCCTGGGTGTTAGTGGACTGATGTGGGTGGCATCCTGGGTGTTAGTTGACTGGTGTGGTTGGCATCCTGGGTGTTAGTTGACTGGTGTGGGTGGCATCCTGGGTGTTAGTGGACTGGTGTGGGTGGCATCCTGGGTGTTAGTGGACTGATGTGGGTGGCATCCTGGGTGTTAGTTGACTGGTGTGGGTGGCATCCTGGGTATTAGTGGACTGGTGTGGGTGGCATCCTGGGTATTAGTGGACTGGTGTGGGTGGCATCCTGGGTATTAGTGGACTGGTGTGGTTGGCATCCTGGGTGTTAGTGGACTGGTGTGGTTGGCATCCTGGGGGACAAGATTGACAACCACAATGGAAATAAGACAGTCCTTGATGATGCACTGATTTTCTTGGGTTATCTTATCTCTGCAGCAGGCCTACTGGCCCATGCGAGGCAGGTCCAATTCTCCCACCGGCTACTTGCTACCAAAGGAGGTGGTACAACGTCATCCCATCAGCAGTTGTGGTTAAATAGCTGGTCAGTGTGTGTCTCCAACTGCCTGGCTCCTCCAGCTGTGGAAGTCGTACAGTAGTGGTCTTCCAGGCTGCTGGGGGCGACGACCCCCCAGGAACTCACCAGGTATAGAGCACACCGCTGGGGGGACGACCCCTGGAACTCACCAGGGGCAACGACCCCCAGGAACTCTCCAGGTATAGACCAGACTGTGGGGGCAACGACCCGAGGAGCTCTCCAGGTATAGACCAGACTGCAGGGGCGACGACCCCCAGAACTAACCAGGTATAGACCAGACTGCAGGGGCAACGACCCCTAGGAACTCACCAGGTATGGACCAGACTGCAGGGGCAACGACCCCCAGGAACTCTCCAGGTATAGACCAGACTGCAGGGGCAATGACCCCCGGAACTCACCAGGTATAGACCAGACTGCAGGGGCAACGACCTCCAGGAACTCTCCAGGTATAGACCAGACTGTGGGGGCAACGACCCCCAGGAACTCTCCAAGTATAGACCAGACTGCGGGGGCGACAACCCCAGAAACTAACCAGGTATAGACCAGACAGCAGGGGCAACGACCCCCAGGAACTCTCCAAGTATAGACCAGACTGTGGGGGCGACAAACCCCGAAACTCACCAGGTATAGACCAGACAGCAGGGGCAACGACCCCCAGGAACTCTCCAGGTATAGACCAGACTGCAGGGGCGACAACCCCAGAAACTAACCAGGTATAGACCAGACAGCAGGGGCAACGACCCCCAGGAACTCTCCAAGTATAGACCAGACTGCGGGGGCGACAAACCCCGAAACTCACCAGGTATAGACCAGACAGCAGGGGCAACGACCCCCAGGAACTCACCAGGTATAGACCAGACTGTGGGGGCAACGACCTCCAGGAACTCACCAGGTATAGACCAGACTGTGTGGGCAACGACCCCCAGGAACTCTCCAGGTATAGACCAGTCTGCGGGGGTGACGACCCCCAGGAACTCACCAGGTATAGACCAGACTGTGGGGTCGACGACCTCCAGGAACTCACCAGGTATAAACCAGACTGTGGGGGCAACGACCCCCAGGAACTCACCAGATATAGACCAGACTGCGGGGTCGACGACCCCCGGAACTCTGCAGGTATAAACCAGACTGCGGGGTCGACGACCCCCGGAACTCTCCAGGTATAAACCAGACTGCGGGGTCGACGACCCCCGGAACTCTCCAGGTATAAACCAGATTGCGGGGTCGACGACCCCCAGAACTGAACGCTCATTAGTGCTATTATCCCAGGTATTGTAACAATATTAATGCCTTACGAGGCACGTCAAAAATAATAAGCCTGGCCCAAAAATAATATTGGAACCGGACCGAGAGTAGATATACAATTATCAAAGTTTTCAAAAAATATATAAACAAAATAAAAAATATTACTTACAAAATTGTGGAATTTTATGTAAATTAAATTTATATATAAGAGATTTTTCAAAATATATTTAAAATTTTAAATGGTTTTAAAGGATAAATTTAATTTTAAGAAAATAAATTAACATTTTTTAGGGATTTAAAATTAATTTTTATGATATTTTTAATATTATTAAATAATTTAAATTTATAGTTGAGTATATCTGTTGTCCTGCACACCTGGCAGTAAGTAGGTACCTGGGTGTTAGGTGACTGGTGTGGGTGGCATCCTGGGTGTTAGGTGACTGGTGTGGGTGGCATCCTGGGTGTTAGGTGACTGGTGTGGGTGGCATCCTGGGTGTTAGGTGACTGGTGTGGGTGGCATCCTGGGTGTTAGGTGACTGGTGTGGGTGGCATCCTGGGTGTTAGGTGACTGGTGTGGGTGGCATCCTGGGTGTTAGTGGACTGGTGTGGGTGGCATCCTGGGTGTTAGGTGACTGGTGTGGGTGGCATCCTGGGTGTTAGGTGACTGGTGTGAGTGGCATCCTGGGTGTTAGGTGACTGGTGTGGGTGGCATCCTGGGTGTTAGGTGACTGGTGTGGGTGGCATCCTGGGTGTTAGTGGACTGGTGTGGGTGGCATCCTGGGTGTTAGGTGACTGGTGTGGGTGGCATCGTGGGTGTTAGGTGACTGGTGTGGGTAGCATCCTGGGTGTTAGGTGACTGGTGTGGGTGGCATCATGGGTGTTAGGTGACTGGTGTGGGTAGCATCCTGGGTGTTAGGTGACTGGTGTGGGTGGCATCCTGGGTGTTAGGTGACTGGTGTGGGTGGCATCCTGGGTGTTAGGTGACTGGTGTGGGTGGCATCCTGGGTGTTAGGTGACTGGTGTGGGTGGCATCCTGGGTGTTAGGTGACTGGTGTGGGTGGCATCCTGGGTGTTAGGTGACTGGTGTGGGTGGCATCCTGGGTGTTAGTAGACTGGTGTGGGTGGCATCCTGGGTGTTAGTGGACTGGTGTGGGTGGCATCCTGGGTGTTAGTAGACTGGTGTGGGTGGCATCCTGGGTGTTAGTGGACTGGTGTGGGTGGCATCCTGGGTGTTAGGTGACTGGTGTGGGTGGCATCCTGGGTGTTAGTAGACTGGTGTGGGTGGCATCCTGGGTGTTAGTGGACTGGTGTGGGTGGCATCCTGGGTGTTAGGTGACTGGTGTGGGTGGCATCCTGGGTGTTAGGTGACTGGTGTGGGTAGCATCCTGGGTGTTAGGTGACTGGTGTGGGTGGCATCCTGGGTGTTAGGTGACTGGTGTGGGTGGCATCCTGGGTGTTAGGTGACTGGTGTGGGTGGCATCCTGGGTGTTAGGTGACTGGTGTGGGTGGCATCCTGGTTGTTAGGTGACTGGTGTGGGTGGCATCCTGGGTGTTAGGTGACTGGTGTGGGTGGCATCCTGGGTGTTAGGTGACTGGTGTGGGTGGCATCCTGGGTGTTAGGTGACTGGTGTGGGTGGCATCCTGGGTGTTAGGTGACTGGTGTGGGTGGCATCCTGGGTGTTAGGTGACTGGTGTGGGTGGCATCCTGGTTGTTAGGTGACTGGTGTGGGTGGCATCCTGGGTGTTAGGTGACTGGTGTGGGTGGCATCCTGGGTGTTAGGCAGGAAATGGCAGAAATCGTACACCAAATCCAGTCATTCCTGGAGTGGAACCACAGTCGATGGCCTCCACTCCAAACAAACAGATACAGATACTAATGCCGGAAAAAAAATCCCCCCCCAGTACCAACAATACCACCAGTCCGATAACATTCTTCCTTGCAAATATACAGGGTCTAAAGCCAGCAATAAACAACAAAATACCTTTCATCCGTGGACTGCTTGCAGAGGCAAAGGCAATGTTCGCGGCTTTCACTGAGACCCACATAAAGGATCACTTGGACAACGAAATATGGATCCCAGGTTACAACCTATACAGATGTGACAGAGTGAACAGGCAAAAGGGGGGGGTTGGCCTGTACATTGCAGAGTCACTTGTTTGCACAGAACTGCTTAATGCCTCAAATGACGTAGTGGAAGTTTTAGCAGTAAAGGTCGAGAACCAAAACCTAGTCATTGTGGTAGTCTACAAGCCTCCGGATGCAACATCCCAGCAATTCCAGGAACAGCTGTTAAAAATTGACCACTGTCTGGAAAATCTTCCAGCTCCTGCACCCAACATCTTGCTCCTGGGGGATTTCAACTTAAGGCACCTAAAATGGAGGAATATAGCAAATAATATTGTTGCAGTAATAACACCAGGAGGCAGCTCTGATGAAAACTCACACTCACACGAGCTTTTAAATCTCTGCACAAAATTCAATTTAAACCAGCAAATAATAGAGCCTACTAGACTGGAGAATACACTAGACCTCATCTTCACTAACAATGATGATCTGATAAGAAATGTCACCATATCAAAAACAATATACTCAGATCACAACATAATTGAGGTTCAGACATGTATGCGTGGAGCCTCAGACCGACAAAATGAGACTAGTCACGAGGGAGCATTCACCAAATTCAACTTCAATAACAAAAACATAAAGTGGGACCAAGTAAACCAAGTCCTAACCGATATAAGCTGGGAAGATATACTAAGCAACACAGACCCAAACTTATGCCTAGAACAGATTAACTCGGTGGCACTCGATGTATGCACAAGGCTTATTCCTCTAAGAAAAAGGAGGAGTAGATGTAAAATAGAAAGAGACAGGCGCTCCCTTTACAGGCGACGGAAAAGAATAACAGAGCGGCTAAAAGAGGTCAATATATCAGAAATGCGCAGGGAGACACTGGTCAGAGAAATAGCAAGCATCGAACTTAAGCTAAAAGAATCCTTTAGGAGTCAGGAATCGCGGGAAGAACTAAAAGCCATAAATGAAATCGAAAGAAACCCAAAGTATTTCTTCTCCTATGCCAAATCAAAATCGAGAACAACGTCCAGTATTGGGCCCCTACTTAAACAAGATGGGTCCTACACAGATGACAGCAAGGAAATGAGTGAGCTACTCAAGTCCCAATATGACTCAGTTTTTAGCAAGCCGCTAACCAGACTGAGAGTCGAAGATCAAAATGAATTTTTTATGAGAGAGCCACAAAATTTGATTAACACAAGCCTATCCGATGTTATCCTGACGCCAAATGACTTCGAACAGGCGATAAATGACATGCCCATGCACTCTGCCCCAGGGCCAGACTCATGGAACTCTGTGTTCATCAAGAACTGCAAGAAGCCCCTATCACGAGCCTTTTCCATCCTATGGAGAGGGAGCATGGACACGGGGGTCGTCCCTCAGTTACTAAAAACAACAGACATAGCCCCACTCCACAAAGGGGGCAGTAAAGCAACAGCAAAGAACTACAGACCAATAGCACTAACATCCCATATCATAAAAATCTTTGAAAGGGTCCTAAGAAGCAAGATCACCACCCATCTAGAAACCCATCAGTTACACAACCCAGGGCAACATGGGTTTAGAACAGGTCGCTCCTGTCTGTCTCAACTACTGGATCACTACGACAAGGTCCTAAATGCACTAGAAGACAAAAAGAATGCAGATGTAATATATACAGACTTTGCAAAAGCCTTCGACAAGTGTGACCATGGCGTAATAGCGCACAAAATGCGCGCTAAAGGAATAACAGGAAAAGTTGGTCGATGGATCTATAATTTCCTCACTAACAGAACACAGAGAGTAGTCGTCAACAGAGTAAAGTCCGAGGCAGCTACGGTGAAAAGCTCTGTTCCACAAGGCACAGTACTAGCTCCCATCTTGTTCCTCATCCTCATATCCGACATAGACAAGGATGTCAGCCACAGCACCGTGTCTTCCTTTGCAGATGACACCCGAATCTGCATGACAGTGTCTTCCATTGCAGACACTGCAAGGCTCCAGGCGGACATCAACCAAATCTTTCAGTGGGCTGCAGAAAACAATATGAAGTTCAACGATGAGAAATTTCAATTACTCAGATATGGTAAACATGAGGAAATTAAATCTTCATCAGAGTACAAAACAAATTCTGGCCACAAAATAGAGCGAAACACCAACGTCAAAGACCTGGGAGTGATTATGTCGGAGGATCTCACCTTCAAGGACCATAACATTGTATCAATCGCATCTGCTAGAAAAATGACAGGATGGATAATGAGAACCTTCAAAACTAGGGAGGCCAAGCCCATGATGACACTCTTCAGGTCACTTGTTCTATCTAGGCTGGAATATTGCTGCACTCTAACAGCACCTTTCAAGGCAGGTGAAATTGCCGACCTAGAAAATGTACAGAGAACTTTCACGGCGCGCATAACGGAGATAAAACACCTCAATTACTGGGAGCGCTTGAGGTTTCTAAACCTGTATTCCCTGGAACGCAGGAGGGAGAGATACATGATTATATACACCTGGAAAATCCTAGAGGGACTAGTACCGAACTTGCACACGAAAATCACTCACTACGAAAGCAAAAGACTTGGCAGACGATGCACCATCCCCCCAATG
>NW_027195033.1:635000-730000 GCF_038502225.1 Cherax quadricarinatus
GGCTTGTAGCCTGTCCAGATCTCTTTGTAGTCCTGCCTGATCCTCGTCCGATTCGATTCTTCTCATTAACTTCACATCGTCTGCAAACAAGGACACTTCTGAGTCTATCCCTTCCGTTATGTCGTTCACGTATACCAAGAACAGCACAGGTCCTAGGACTGACCCCTGTGGAACCCCGCTTGTCACAGGCGCCCACTCTGACACCTCGTCGCGTACCATGACTCGTTGTTTCCTCCCTGTCAGATATTCTCTGATCCATTGCAGTGCCTTTCCTGTTATGTGTGCCTGGTCCTCTAGCTTTTGCAGTAACCTCTTGTGAGGAACTGTGTCGAAAGCCTTCTTGCAGTCCAAAAATACGCAGTCGATCCACCCCTCTCTCTCTTGTCTTACTTCTGTCACCTTGTCATAAAACTCTAGTAGGTTTGTGACACAGGATTTTCCTTCCCTGAAACCGTGCTGGTTGTCAATTATACACTTGTTTCTTTCCAGGTGCCCCACCACTCTCCTCCTGATGATCTTCTCCATGACCTTGCATACTATACACGTTAGAGATACAGGTCTGTAGTTTAGTGCCTCATGTCTGTCTCCCTTTTTAAAAATTGGGACTACATTTGTGTGTGTGTGTGTGTGTGTGTGTGTGAGAGAGAGAGAGACTCAGCAATCAACATTTGCACCAATAACTCACTACAGTTGTGACCGGGTGTGGAAGTGTGAATTGCTCATTACTCTAAAATTTGTTCATGATTGCAGCCATGTATAAACGTAAGTAACCATTCTTACAGTATTCATTACCTTTGTAACTTGTGAGTTCATTACCTTTGTAACTTGTGAGTTCATTACCTTGTACCTAGTTCAGCCATCAAAACTTTGGAGCCCGGTCCCTGGACCCATTGTGTACCTCTGTAATCTGTAAATACCTTTGTAACTTGTAATGATTGTGACTAGACCTACCTGGAGTTCATTACCTTTGTAAATTGTGAGTTCATTACCTTTGTAAATTGTGAATTCATTGCCTCTGTAACTTGCTCAGCTATCAAAACTTTGAGGCCCAGTCCCTGGACCCATTATGTACCTCTGTAATCTTTTGACTACCGCCCACAGGATGGGTATGGGGTGCATAATAAACATATTAAACTAACTAACTAGTGTGGGTGTATGATCCACTTAATATTTGTATTTATAACTCATTACAATTGTGACCAGGTGTGGACGTATCAGTGGTTCATTACTTTGTAATTTGTTCATGACTGTAACCATGTATAGGAGTGAGGCTGATTCATTACCTCTGTAACTTGCCATGATTAGTGACCAGATCTACCTGGAGTTCATTACCTTTGTAACTAGTTCAGCTATCATAACTTTGGGGTCCAGTCACTGGACCCATTATGTACCTTTGTAATCTTTTGACTACCGCCCACAGGATGGGTATGGGGTGCATAAAGATATTAAACTAAAGTGTGTGTGTGTGTGTGTGTGTGTGTGTGTGTGTGTGTGTGTGTGTGTGTGTGTGTGTGTGTGTGTGTGTGGTGTGTGTGTGACTCAACAATCAACATTTGCACCAATAACTCACTACAGTTGTGACCGGGTGTGGAAGTGTGAATTGCTCATTACTCTATAATTTGTTCATGATTGTAGCCAAAGTATAAACGTAAGTAACCATTCTACAGAATTCATTACCTTTGTAACTTGTGAGCTCATTACCTTTGTACCTAGTTCAGCTATCAAAACTTTGGGGGCCCAGTCCCTGGACCCATTACGTACCTCTGTAATCTGTAAATACCTTTGTAACTTGTCATGATTGTGACCAGACTTACCTGGAGTTCATTACCTTTGTAAATTGTGAGTTCATTACCTTTGTAAATTGTGAGTTCATTACCTTTGTAAATTGTGAGTTCATTACCTTTGTAAATTGTGAGTTCATTACCTTTGTAACTTGCTCAGCTATCAAAACTTTGGAGTCCAGTCCCTGGACCAATTATGTACCTCTGTAATCTTTTGACTACCGCCCACAGGATGGGTATGGGGTGCATAATAAACATATTAAACTAACTAAACTAACTGATGAGGGACTGTGGCTAGATAAGATAAGATTTCGTTCGGATTTTTAACCCCGGAGGGTTAGCCACCCAGGATAACCCAAGAAAGTCAGTGCGTCATCGAGGACTGTCTAACTTATTTCCATTGTGGTCCTTAATCTTGTCCCCCAGGATGCGACCCACACCAGTCCACTAACACCCAGGTACCTATTTGCTGCTAGGTGAACAGGACAACAGGTGTAAGGAAACGTGTCGAAATGTTTCCACCCGCCGGGAATCGAACCCGGGCCCTCCGTGTGTGAAGCGGGAGCTTTAGCCACCAGGCCACCGGGCCACCGGGCTAGGTCTGGGGACACTTGGTCTCAAAGATGAGGGACTGTGGCTAGGTCTGGGGACACTTGGTCTCAAAGATGAGGGGGTACTTGTACCTCCTCCCATGGGAGACTTAGGTCTAGAGACACTCCCCAGAGAGGGAGTCAAGGCCGGGTCACCACTACTTGGAAAAGACCCGGACCGGGAGAATGCCGGCCAATAAAAAATAATTAATAGGGTTCATATCGACCGCCTCCGCTTAGGGTATCCCACCACTGAGCGGATTGTTGAACGGGCACGAGAGGAGTTCTGTGCCCATTGTGACCGAATGGTTCCGAAGCCCTTGGTGCACTACCTGTTAGACTGCCCGGGTACGATGCCCCTTCGCCGTAGACACTTCCCAATGATCCCAGTGGGGCAGACCTGAGAGGACGAGGCAGCACATCTTGGGTAAGATAAGATAAGGTAAGATTTCGTTCGGATTTTTAACCCAGGAGGGTTAGCCACCCAGGATAACCCAAGAAAGTCAGTGCGTCATCGAGGACTGTCTAACTTATTTCCATTGTGGTCCTTAATCTTGTCCCCCAGGATGCCACCCACACCAGTCCACTAACACCCAGGTACCTATTTGCTGCTAGGTGAACAGGACAACAGGTGTAAGGAAACGTGTCGAAATGTTTCCACCCGCCGGGAATCGAACCCGGGCCCTCTGTGTGTGAAGCGGGAGCTTTAGCCACCAGGCCACCGGGCCACTTAGCTGTCAGGGACTTAGAAACCTTACTTCCAGTCCTTGCGCGTCACCCCCCTGCTGAAGTTGCTGCCAGGACCTCCATTGCACTGCACACAGCCGCTGTTAGTGCACACTAATGTTTGGTAAGTCATCTGGCCATAGGGCCGCTGAGGTACCCACCTTAAGCATAAATTGTGGCATGCTTGTGTCAGAAGCCAGACACAGGTATGGTAGGATTGTGGACAGTGGAGTCAGAGTGCACATGCTGTGGATTCCATCTCACATTGGTCTTCAGATGCATGATAGAACTGATAAATTGGCTAAGCTGTATGCTTTCAAAGAGGGAGTAGATTACAATCTTGGCTTGTCAGGTAGTAGTTTGAGAACAATAATACGAAAAGAACTTCAGCTGAATTTTATGGACTTAAGGCTCAGGGAGATTGACACCAGTGAGTCCATCTATCATCATTCTATCATGCAGGAGGAGCCACATGTCTATGGTGCATCCAACAAAATAAGCAGACTCTTGGATGTCACTACCGCCCGGCTCCGGCTGGGTTACAAGTATCTTTGGCAGGTTAAATCACCACCACCAGATGTAGACCAAACGAAATGTAAACTTTGCCAGATGGATTATTGTCACACCCTGCGTCATTATGTACTGGAGTGCGTCACACCCAGCGTCATTATGAACTGGAGTGCGTCACACCCTGCGTCATTATGTACTGGAGTGCGATAAAATTAATGAATTTAGAAACAACTCACTCAGAAATGTTCAAGAAATGGCTAAGTATTTTATCCACAGTGGTATATTACAGACCATTCTGGAGAAATACCCTGACTTTGCTAGCTGTAAATAAAGCATTACCACATGTGTGCATGTGTGTGTGTGTGTGTGTGTGTGTGTGTGTGTGTGTGTGTGTGTGTGTGTGTGAGTATGAGTGTGTGTGTGTATGAGTGTGAGTGTGTGTATGAGTGTGTGTGAGTATGAGTGTGTGTGCGTGTTTACCTGGAGTTTACCTGGAGAGAGTTTCGGGGGTCAACGCCCCCGCGGCCCGGTCTGTGACCAGGCCTCCTGGTGGATCAGCGCCTGATCAACCAGGCTGTTGCTGCTGGCTGCACGCAAACCAACGTACGAGCCACAGCCCGGCTGATCAGGAACTGCCTTTAGGTGCTTGTCCAGTGCCAGCTTGAAGACTGCCAGGGGTCTGTTGGTAATCCCCCTTATGTGTGCTGGGAGGCAGTTGAACAGTCTCGGTCCCCTGACACTTATTGTATGGTCTCTTAACGTGCTAGTGACACCCCTGCTTTTCATTGGGGGGATGGTGCATCGTCTGCCAAGTCTTTTGCTTTCGTAGTGAGTGATTTTCGTGTGCAAGTTCGGTACTAGTCCCTCTAGGATTTTCCAGGTGTATATAATCATGTATCTCTCCCTCCTGCGTTCCAGGGAATACAGGTTTAGAAACCTCAAGCGCTCCCAGTAATTGAGGTGTTTTATCTCCGTTATGCGCGCCGTGAAAGTTCTCTGTACATTTTCTAGGTCGGCAATTTCACCTGCCTTGAAAGGTGCTGTTAGAGTGCAGCAATATTCCAGCCTAGATAGAACAAGTGACCTGAAGAGTGTCATCATGGGCTTGGCCTCCCTAGTTTTGAAGGTTCTCATTATCCATCCTGTCATTTTTCTAGCAGATGCGATTGATACAATGTTATGGTCCTTGAAGGTGTGTATGAGTTTGTGTGTGTGTGTGTGTGTGTGTGTTTATGTGTGTGTGTGTATGAATTTGTATGTGTGTGTGTGTGTGTGTGTGTGTGTGTGTGAGAGAGAGAGAGAGACTCAGCAATCAACATTTGCACCAATAACTCACTACAGTTGTGACCGGGTGTGGAAGTGTGAATTGCTCATTACTCTAAAATTTGTTCATGATTGCAGCCATGTATAAACGTAAGTAACCATTCTTACAGTATTCATTACCTTTGTAACTTGTGAGTTCATTACCTTTGTAACTTGTGAGTTCATTACCTTGTACCTAGTTCAGCCATCAAAACTTTGGAGCCCGGTCCCTGGACCCATTGTGTACCTCTGTAATCTGTAAATACCTTTGTAACTTGTAATGATTGTGACTAGACCTACCTGGAGTTCATTACCTTTGTAAATTGTGAGTTCATTACCTTTGTAAATTGTGAATTCATTGCCTCTGTAACTTGCTCAGCTATCAAAACTTTGAGGCCCAGTCCCTGGACCCATTATGTACCTCTGTAATCTTTTGACTACCGCCCACAGGATGGGTATGGGGTGCATAATAAACATATTAAACTAACCTACCCGGGGAGCCATTACCGGGTCACCAAAATGGAAGACCCGGGACACCTTACCGGCGAATCATATAGAATAGAATAGTTAATTGCTATATCTGAGTTTATCTGACTGTTGTTTCTTGTATACCAGGAGTATACCTATAGTATACCAGGAGTATACCTGGAGTATACCTCGAGTATATCTGGAGTATACCAGGAGTATACCTCGAGTATATCTGGAGTATACCAAGAGTATACCTCGAGTATATCTGGAGTATACCAGGGGTATACCTCGAGTATATCTGGTGTATACCTGGAGTATATCTGGAGTATACCAGGAGTATACCTCGTGTATGTCTGGTGTATACAAGGAGCATACCTCGAGTATATCTGGTGTATACCTGGAGTATACTTCGAGTATATCTTGAGTTCCAGGAGTATACCTCGAGTATATCTGGTGTATACCAGGAGTATACCTTGTGTATATCTGGAGTACCAGGAGTATACCTCGAGTATATCTGGTGTATACCAGGAGTATACCTCGAGTATATCTGGAGTATACTAGGAGTATACCAGGAGTATACCTAGAGGGTTGTTGTGAGGGGTCAACGCCCCCAGGGGAGGGTCCAGGACCAGGTGAGATACATACATCATAATCTACACCTGGAAAATCCTGGAGAGACTGAGCCAGAACCTTGACACTGATATAACTACCTAAGTCAGTAGGGGCGTCGTTAGTACACTGACAACACTGTAAGTGCCAGGGACCCAAGACTCTTCAACTGACCCCTGGTTGTCTTCAAGACCCCGGGTTGTCTTCAAGATCCCTGGTTGTCTTCAAGACCCGTGGTTGTCTTCAAGACCCGTGGTTGTCTTCAAGACCCCTGGTTGTCTTCAAGACCCCTGGTTGTCTTCAAGACCCCTGGTTGTCTTCAAGACCCCTGGTTGTCTTCAAGACCCCTGGTTGTCTTCAAGACTCCTGGTTGTCTTCCAGACCCCTGGTTGTCTTCAAGACCCCTGGTTGTCTTCAAGACCCCTGGTTGTCTTCAAGACCCCTGGTTGTCTTCAAGACCCCTGGTTGTCTTCAAGACTCCTGGTTGTCTTCCAGACCCCTGGTTGTCTTCAAGACCCCTGGTTGTCTTCAAGACCCCTGGTTGTCTTCAAGACCCCTGGTTGTCTTCAAGACCCCTGGTTGTCTTCAAGACTCCTGGTTGTCTTCCAGACCCCTGGTTGTCTTCAAGACCCCTGGTTGTCTTCAAGACCCCTGGTTGTCTTCAAGACCCCTGGTTGTCTTCAAGACCCCTGGTTGTCTTCAAGACTCCTGGTTGTCTTCCAGACCCCTGGTTGTCTTCAAGACCCCTGGTTGTCTTCAAGACCCCTGGTTGTCTTCAAGACCCCTGGTTGTCTTCAAGACCCCTGGTTGTCTTCAAGATCCCTGGTTGTCTTCAAGACCCCTGGTTGTCTTCAAGACCCCTGGTTGTCTTCAAGACCCCTGGTTGTCTTCAAAAGGGAGCTGGACAGATACATAAAGAAACTGCCGGATCAGCCAGGCTGTGGTTTACATGCGGCCAGCAGTAACAGCCTGGTTAATCAGGTCCTGATCCACCACCAGGCCTGGTCATGGACGGGGGCGTTGACCCCCGGAATGCTCTCCAGGTAAACTCCAGGTAGATCATGTGGTGGATCAGGACATGATCAACCAGGTTGTTACTGTTGGCAGCACGTAATCCTACGTAGTAACCACAGCCTGGCTTGTCAGGTACTGGAAATAGGTCACTCAGCTCACACACTGAGGTTCGGGGTTCGATCCCCGGCACGAGTGGAATCATTGGGACGTGTTTTCTTAGGACACCTGCTGTCAGTGTTCACCTAGCAGTAAGTAGGTACCTGGATGTTAGTTACCTTACACCTGCTGTCAGTGTTCACCTAGCAGTAAGTAGGTACCTGGGTGTTAGTTACCTTACACCTGCTGTCAGTGTTCTAGCAGTAAGTAGGTACCTGGGTGTTAGTTACCTTACACCTGCTGTCAGTGTTCACCTAGCAGTAAGTAGGTACCTAGGTGTTAGTTACCTTACACCTGCTGTCAGTGTTCACCTAGTAGTAAGTAGGTACCTGGGTGTTAGTTACCTTACACTTGCTGTCAGTGTTCAACTAGCAGTAAGTAGGTACCTAGGTGTTAGTTACCTTACACCTGCTGTCAGTGTTCTAGCAGTAAGTAGGTACCTGGGTGTTAGTTACCTTACACCTGCTGTCAGTGTTCTAGCAGTAAGTAGGTACCTGGGTGTTAGTTACCTTACACCTGCTGTCAGTGTTCACCTAGCAGTAAGTAGGTACCTGGGTGTTAGTTACCTTACACCTGCTGTCAGTGTTCACCTAGTAGTAAGTAGGTACCTGGGTGTTAGTTACCTTACACTTGCTGTCAGTGTTCAACTAGCAGTAAGTAGGTACCTAGGTGTTAGTTACCTTACACCTGCTGTCAGTGTTCACCTAGCAGTAAGTAGGTACCTGGGTGTTAGTTACCTTACACCTGCTGTCAGTGTTCACCTAGCAGTAAGTAGGTACCTGGGTGTTAGTTACCTTACACCTGCTGTCAGTGTTCACCTAGCAGTAACTAGGCACCTGGATGTTAGTTACCTTACACCTGCTGTCAGTGTTCACCTAGCAGTAAGTAGGTACCTGGGTGTTAGTTACCTTACACCTGCTGTCAGTGTTCTAGCAGTAAGTAGGTACCTGGGTGTTAGTTACCTTACACCTGCTGTCAGTGTTCACCTAGCAGTAAGTAGGTACCTGGGTGTTAGTTACCTTACACCTGCTGTCAGTGTTCACCTAGCAGTAAGTAGGTACCTGGGTGTTAGTTACCTTACACCTGCTGTCAGTGTTCACCTAGTAGTAAGTAGGTACCTGGGTGTTAGTTACCTTACACTTGCTGTCAGTGTTCAACTAGCAGTAAGTAGGTACCTAGGTGTTAGTTACCTTACACCTGCTGTCAGTGTTCACCTAGCAGTAAGTAGGTACCTGGGTGTTAGTTACCTTACACCTGCTGTCAGTGTTCACCTAGCAGTAAGTAGGTACCTGGGTGTTAGTTACCTTACACCTGCTGTCAGTGTTCACCTAGCAGTAAGTAGGCACCTGGATGTTAGTTACCTTACACCTGCTGTCAGTGTTCACCTAGCAGTAAGTAGGTACCTGGGTGTTAGTTACCTTACACCTGCTGTCAGTGTTCACCTAGCAGTAAGTAGGTACCTGGGTGTTAGCTACCTTACACCTGCTGTCAGTGTTCACCTAGCAGTAAGTAGGTACCTGGGTGTTAGTTACCTTACACCTGCTGTCAGTGTTCACCTAGCAGTAAGTAGGTACCTGGGTGTTAGCTACCTTACACCTGCTGTCAGTGTTCACCTAGCAGTAAGTAGGTACCTGGGTGTTAGCTACCTTACACCTGCTGTCAGTGTTCACCTAGCAGTAAGTAGGTACCTGGGTGTTAGTTACCTTACACCTGCTGTCAGTGTTCACCTAGCAGTAAGTAGGTACCTGGGTGTTAGTTACCTTACACCTGCTGTCAGTGTTCACCTAGCAGTAAGTAGGTACCTGGGAGTTAGTTACCTTACACCTGCTGTCAGTGTTCACCTAGCTGTAAGTAGGTATCTGGGTGTTAGTTACCTTACACCTGCTGTCCATGTTCACCTAGAAGTAAGTAGGTTCCTGGGTGTTAGGTGACTGGTGTGGGTGGCATCCTGGGGAGAAATAATTAATTAATTAATTATAATTCTTGGGTTTACCCTTTTATTTATATTTTTTTTACGTTTTCTCTGGTAGTGAAGTTTCCGTTTTCTTTTATGTTGTTATTGATAAACTATTTTATATTTTAAGATTGTTATGTACACTTCTCAGTGTATGTACACCGTGATGTACACTTCCCAGTGTATGTACACTGTGATGTACACTTCCCAGTGTGTGTACACTGTGATGTACACTTCCCAGTGTGTGTACACTGTGATGTACACTTCCCAGTGTGTGTACACTGTGATGTACACTTCCCAGTGTGTGTACACTGTGATGTACACTTCCCAGTGTGTGTACACTGTGATGTACACTTCCCAGTGTGTGTACATTGTGATGTACACTTCCCAGTGTATGTACACTGTGATGTACACTTCCCAGTGTGTGTACACCGTGATGTACACTTCCCAGTGTGTGTACACTGTGATGTACACTTCCCAGTGTGTGTACACCGTGATGTACACTTCCCAGTGTGTGTACACTGTGATGTACACTTCCCAGTGTGTGTACACTGTGATGTACACTTCCCAGTGTGTGTACACTGTGATGTACACTTCCCAGTGTATGTACACTGTGATGTACACTTCCCAGTGTGTGTACACTGTGATGTACACTTCCCAGTGTATGTACACCGTGATGTACACTTCCCAGTGTGTGTACACCGTGATGTACACTTCCCAGTGTATGTACACTGTGATGTACATTTCCCAGTGTATGTACACTGTGATGTACACTTCCCAGTGTGTGTACACTGTGATGTACACTTCCCAGTGTATGTACACTGTGATGTACACTTCCCAGTGTGTGTACACTGTGATGTACACTTCCCAGTGTATGTACACTGTGATGTACACTTCCCAGTGTGTGTACACTGTGATGTACACTTCCCAGTGTATGTACACTGTGATGTACACTTCCCAGTGTATGTACACTGTGATGTACACTTCCCAGTGTATGTACACTGTGATGTACACTTCCCAGTGTATGTACACTGTGATGTACACTTCCCAGTGTGTGTACACTGTGATGTACACTTCCCAGTGTATGTACACTGTGATGTACACTTCCCAGTGTATGTACACCGTGATGTACACTTCCCAGTGTATGTACACCGTGATGTACACTTCCCAGTGTATGTACACCGTGATGTACACTTCCCAGTGTACATAGTAACACCACGGGAGACAGTAAAGAAGGTGATGCCCTAAGAGGACAATTTACCAGAAACAACAGATGAAGGCCCCAGTGTTAGTACAAGTGTTGATGATGGTAATAAAACAAGAAACCAGTAAGCAACAGTCACAAAAAAAGAAGGCAAACAGAAACCAGGTCTATGCAAATTCTATTCACTTGGCATCTGCAGTCATGGAATGTCTGGAAAAACAGATGGGACGTGCAATTTTGACCACCCAAGAAAGTGCCCTTATGACAACAGGAAAATGCAACCTTCCTTCATATAAGCTTTTCCACCCTGAAGTGTGTCAGTCTTCAGTTCTGGAAAGACAGTGATGTAACTGGAAAGACTGTGATATAACTGGAAAGACAGTGATATAACTGAAAAGACAGTGATATAACTGGAAAGACAGTGATATAACTGGAAAGACTGTGATATAACTGGAAAGACAGTGATATAACTGGAAAGACAGAGATATAACTGGAAAGACTGTGATATAACTGGAAAGACAGTGATATAACTGGAAAGACAGTGATATAACTGGAAAGACAGTGATATAACTGGAAAGACAGTGATATAACTGGAAAGACTGTGATATAACTGGAAAGACAGTGATATAACTGGAAAGACAGTGATATAACTGGAAAGACAGTGATATAACTGGAAAGACAGTGATATAACTGGAAAGACTGTGATATAACTGGAAAGACAGTGATATAACTGGAAAGACAGTGATATAACTGGAAAGACAGTGATATAACTGGAAAGACAGTGATATAACTGGAAAGACAGTGATATAACTGGAAAGACAGTGATATAACTGGAAAGACTGTGATATAACTGGAAAGACAGTGATATAACTGGAAAGACAGTGATATAACTGGAAAGACTGTGATATAACTGGAAAGACAGTGATATAACTGGAAAGACAGTGATATAACTGGAAAGACAGTGATATAACTGGAAAGACTGTGATATAACTGGAAAGACAGTGATATAACTGGAAAGACAGTGATATAACTGGAAAGACTGTGATATAACTGGAAAGACTGTGATATAACTGGAAAGACAGTGATATAACTGGAAAGACAGTGATATAACTGGAAAGACAGTGATATAACTGGAAAGACAGTGATATAACTGGAAAGACTGTGATATAACTGGAAAGACAGTGATATAACTGGAAAGACAGTGATATAACTGGAAAGACTGTGATATAACTGGAAAGACTGTGATATAACTGGAAAGACAGTGATATAACTGGAAAGACAGTGATATAACTGGAAAGACTGTGATATAACTGGAAAGACAGTGATATAACTGGAAAGACAGTGATATAACTGGAAAGACTGTGATATAACTGGAAAGACAGTGATATAACTGGAAAGACTATGATATAACTGGAAAGACTGTGATATAACTGGAAAGACAGTGATATAACTGGAAAGACAGTGATATAACTGGAAAGACAGTGATATAACTGGAAAGACAGTGATATAACTGGAAAGACAGTGATATAACTGGAAAGACTGTGATATAACTGGAAAGACAGTGATATAACTGGAAAGACAGTGATATAACTGGAAAGACAGTGATATAACTGGAAAGACAGTGATATAACTGGAAAGACAGTGATATAACTGGAAAGACAGTGATATAACTGGAAAGACAGTGACATAACTGGAAAGACTGTGATATAACTGGAAAGACAGTGATATAACTGGAAAGACTGTGATATAACTGGAAAGACAGTGATATAACTGGAAAGACAGTGATATAACTGGAAAGACAGTGATATAACTGGAAAGACAGTGATATAACTGGAAAGACAGTGATATAACTGGAAAGACAGTGATATAACTGGAAAGACAGTGACATAACTGGAAAGACTGTGATATAACTGGAAAGACAGTGACATAACTGGAAAGACTGTGATATAACTGGAAAGACAGTGATATAACTGGAAAGACAGTGATATAACTGGAAAGACTGTGATATAACTGGAAAGACAGTGATATATCTGGAAAGACAGTGACATAACTGGAAAGACTGTGATATAACTGGAAAGACAGTGACATAACTGGAAAGACAGTGATATAACTGGAAAGACAGTGATATAACTGGAAAGACTGTGATATAACTGGAAAGACAGTGATATAACTGGAAAGACAGTGATATAACTGGAAAGACTGTGATATAACTGGAAAGACAGTGATATAACTGGAAAGACAGTGATATAACTGGAAAGACAGTGATATAACTGGAAAGACTGTGATATAACTGGAAAGACAGTGATATAACTGGAAAGACAGTGATATAACTGGAAAGACTGTGATATAACTGGAAAGACAGTGATATAACTGGAAAGACTGTGATATAACTGGAAAGACTGTGATATAACTGGAAAGACAGTGATATAACTGGAAAGACTGTGATATAACTGGAAAGACAGTGATATAACTGGAAAGACAGAGATATAACTGGAAAGACAGTGATATAACTGGAAAGACTGTGATATAACTGGAAAGACAGTGATATAACTGGAAAGACAGTGATATAACTGGAAAGACTGTGATATAACTGGAAAGACAGTGATATAACTGGAAAGACAGTGATATATCTGGAAAGACAGTGACATAACTGGAAAGACTGTGATATAACTGGAAAGACAGTGACATAACTGGAAAGACAGTGATATAACTGGAAAGACAGTGATATAACTGGAAAGACTGTGATATAACTGGAAAGACAGTGATATAACTGGAAAGACAGTGATATAACTGGAAAGACAGTGATATAACTGGAAAGACAGTGATATAACTGGAAAGACTGTGATATAACTGGAAAGACTGTGATATAACTGGAAAGACAGTGATATAACTGGAAAGACTGTGATATAACTGGAAAGACTGTGATATAACTGGAAAGACAGTGATATAACTGGAAAGACTGTGATATAACTGGAAAGACTGTGATATAACTGGAAAGACAGTGATATAACTGGAAAGACTGTGATATAACTGGAAAGACAGTGATATAACTGGAAAGACAGTGATATAACTGGAAAGACTGTGATATAACTGGAAAGACAGTGATATAACTGGAAAGACTGTGATATAACTGGAAAGACAGTGATATAACTGGAAAGACTGTGATATAACTGGAAAGACAGTGATATAACTGGAAAGACTGTGATATAACTGGAAAGACAGTGGAAAGACAGTTGTATAACTTATATTGTCAGGCACACCACCTGAAGGGGACAAGAAGATGCAAAACATCCAGACCATGAGACAACCTGGGTAGCCACAGCCACTCCAGAGTTAGTTTAATATGTTTATTATTTACCCCATACCCATCCTGTGGGTGGTAGTCACCTCATACCCATCCTGTGGGTGGTAGTCACCCCATACCCATCCTGTGGGTGGTAGTCACACCATACCCATCCTGTGGGTGGTAGTCAAAAGATTACAGAGGTATATACTGGGTCCAGGGACTGGGCTCTCAAAGTTTTGATAGCTGAACTAGTTACAAAGGTAATGAACTCACAAGTTACAAAACTAATGAAGACAGAGGTTTTTTTTTAGCTACAGGAAGGAAGAAAAGCTGGCAGGAAATGACAGAAATCGTACACCAACTTTGATAATTTCTGGAGTGGAATCACAGTCAATGACCTCCACTCCTAAACAATATATATTAGTGCCAGGAAAAAAAAGACTCCCCATACCACCAATCCGACGACAAACAGCAAAATACCTTTCATCCGTGGACTGCTTGCCGAGGCAAAGGTAATGTTCGTGGCTTTCACAGAGACCCACATAAAGGATCACTTGGACAATGAAATATGGATCCCAGGCTACAACCTATACAAATGTGACAGTGAACAGGCAAAAGGGGGGGGGGGGTTGGCCTGTACATTGCAGAGTCACTTGTTTGCACAGAACTGCTAAATGCCTCAAATGATGTAGTGGAAGTTTTAGCAGTAAAGGTCGAGAACCAAAACCTAGTCATTATGGTAGTCTACAAGCCTCCGGAGGGTGGCCCGGTGGCCTGGTGGCTAAAGCTCCCGCTTCACACACGGAGGGCCCGGGTTCGATTCCCGGCGGGTGGAAACATTTCGACACGTTTCCTTACACCTGTTGTCCTGTTCACCTAACAGCAAATAGGTACCTGGATGTTAGTCGACTGGTGTGGGTCGCATCCTGGGGGACAAGATTAAGGACCCCAATGGAAATAAGTTAGACAGTCCTCGATGACGCACTGACTTTCTTGGGTTATCCTGGGTGGCTAACCCTCCGGGGTTAAAAATCCGAACGAAATCTTATCTTATCTTATCTTAACATCCCAGCAATTCCAGGAACAGCTGTTGAAAATTGACCACTGTCTGGAAAATCTTCCAGCTCCTGCACCCAACATCTTGCTCCTGGGGGACTTCAACTTAAGGCACCTAAAATGGAGGAATATAGCAAATAATATTGTTGCAGTAATAACACCAGGAGGCAGCTCTGATGAAAACTCACACTCACACGAGCTTTTAAATCTCTGCACAAAATTCAATTTAAACCAGCAAATAATAGAGCCTACTAGACTGGAGAATACACTAGACCTCATCTTCACTAACAATGATGATCTGATAAGAAATGTCACCATATCAAAAACAATATACTCAGATCACAACATAATTGAGGTTCAGACATGTATGTGGGGAGCCCCAGACATGGAAAAAATTGCCGACCTAGAAAATGTACAGAGAACTTTCACGGCGCGCATAACGGAGATAAAACACCTCAATTACTGGGAGCGCTTGAGGTTCCTGAACCTGTATTCCCTGGAACGCAGGAGGGAGAGATACATGATTATATACACCTGGAAAATCCTAGAGGGACTAGTACCGAACTTGCACACGAAAATCACTCACTACGAAAGCAAAAGACTTGGCAGACGATGCAACACCCCCCAATGAAAAGCAGGGGTGTCACTAGCACGTTAAGAGACCATACAATAAGTGTCAGGGGCCCGAGACTGTTCAACTGCCTCCCAGCATACATAAGGGAGATTACCAACAGACCCCTGGCAGTCTTCAAGCTGGCACTGGACAAGCACCTAAAGTCGGTTCCTGACCAGCCGGGCGGTGGCTCGTACGTTGGTTTGTGTGCAGCCAGCAGTAACAGCCTGGTTGATCAGGCCATGATCCAACATGATGCCTGGTCACAGGCCGTGGGGGCGTTGGCCCCTGGAACTCTCTCCAGGTATAAATAAGGTATACTCCAGGTATACTCCATGTATACTCCAAGCATACACCAGGTATACTCCATGTATACTCCAAGTATACACCAGGTATACTCCATGTATACTCCAGGTATACACCAGGTATACTCCAGGTATACTCCAAGCATACACCAGGTATACTCCAAGTATACTCCAAGTATACACCAGGTATACTCCATGTATACTCCAAGCATACACCAGGTATACTCCAAGTATACTTCAAGTATACACCAGGTATTCTCCAAGTATACTCCAAGTATACACCAGGTATACTCCATGTATACTCCAAGCATACACCAGGTATACTCCAAGTATACTTCAAGTATACACCAGGTATACTCCAAGTATACTCCAAGTATACACCAGGTATACTCCATATATACTCCAAGTATACACCAGGTATACTCCAAGTATACTCCAAGCATACACCAGGTATACTCGAAGTATACTCCAAGTATACACCAGGTATACTCCATGTATACTCCAAGCATACACCAGGTATACTCCAAGTATACTCCAAGTATACACCAGGTATACTCCAAGTATACACCAGGTATACTCGCAGCAATGGTTTTAAGTTGGAAAAATTCAGATTCAGGAAGGATATAGGAAAGTACTGGTTTGGTAATAGAGTTGTGGATGAGTGGAACAAACTCCCAAGTACCGTTATAGAGGCCAGAACGTTGTGTAGCTTTAAAAATAGGTTGGATAAATACATGAGTGGATGTGGGTGGGTGTGAGTTAGACCTGATAGCTTGTGCTACCAGGTCGGTTGCCGTGTTCCTCCCTTAAGTCAATGTGACCTGACCTGACTAGGTTGGGTGCATTGGCTTAAGCCAGTAGGAGACTTGGACCTGCCTCGCATGGGCCAGTAGGCCTTCTGCAGTGTTCCTTCGTTCTTATGTTCTTATGTTCTTATGTATACTCCAAGCATACACCAGGTATACTCCAAGTATACTCCAAGTATACACCAGGTATACTCCATGTATACTCCAAGCATACACCAGGTATACTCCAAGTATACTTCAAGTATACACCAGGTATTCTCCAAGTATACTCCAAGTATACACCAGGTATACTCCATGTATACTCCAAGTATACACCAGGTATACTCCAGGTATACTCCAAGCATACACCAGGTATACTCCAAGTATACTCCAAGTATACACCAGGTATACTCCATGTATACTCCAAGTATACACCAGGTATACTCCATGTATACTCCAAGCATACACCAGGTATACTCCAAGTATACTCCAGGTATAATTAAGGTATACTCCACTAATATTCCAGGTATACTCTAGGTATACATAAGGTAGACAGTAGAAAATAAGTGAGATATATGGTATATAAAGCCAGACAGAGGTGGTCGTGGTATACATGTACCTACAGTACCACAAATACCTTCAATAAACCTCGTAGAAACGGTAGATGTAGAGGTAGAAGGTAGATAACAAGGTAGATATGAGATAAATGATCCCAGACAGTTAAAAAAAATTAAAATATATGATAAATAAGCCTAAATAGAGGGCCATTGTAGGTATCCACTGGTACATATATGTAGCTAGAGCACATATATACCCCCATAACCCCTTAAAACCAGTAGATGTAGAGGTAGAAGGTAGATAACAAGGTAGATATGAGAATATAGAGCCCAGAGAGTTAGAAAAAAGTTAAATATTTGAGAAATAAGGCGAGTTAGAGGGCCAATAAGGGCGTCCACTGTTACATGTATGTAGCTAGAGCACATATATACCCCCATAACCCCTTAAAACCAGTAGATGTAGAGGTAGAAGGTAGATAACAAGGTAGATAATAGATAAATAAGTGTAGAATATAGAAAATAAGTTAAATATTCGAGAAATAAGACGAGTTATAGAGGCAATAAGGGCGTCCACTACTACATACACACACCTACAAGACATATACCAGTAGATGTAGAGGTAGAAGGTAGATAACAAGGTAGATAAGGAGATATAAAGACATTACCAGCCATATAAAGCAACAATTCCTCTGACATATTTAGTTCCATCAAAAAATGGCGGACGGTGGCGAGCCAGCAGTCAGTCTCCTCACTAAACAAGGTATTTACCGCTCTTATCTTCTTATTTCAGCCTCGACATCTTGTTTGCTGGTGAGGTTATTAGTTGTAGCATGTGTGGGTGGGGTGGGGGAGGTTGTGGGGGGTGGTAATGGGGTTTTATGGGGGTTTGTAGAGGTCGAGGGTTGAGTGTCTGGTGACGGTGTTGTTGTCTGGTGGGTTATTATGGGGGTTTATGGGGGTTTATGGGGGTTTATGGGGGGTTGTGGGGGGTGGGTGGGGGTGGTAATGGGGGTTCAGTGAGTGTTGTGGGGTTAATGTTGTCTGGTGGGTTATTATGGGGGTTGTGGGGGCTGGAATGGGGGGGTGACTGAGTAGTGGGCGAAACATCGTCTGGTGGACTTAATTACTGAACCGTAATAACTACCTAACCTAACTAACTACCTAACCACCTTAACTAACTACCTAACCACCTTAACTAACTACCTAACCACCTTAACTAACTACCTAACCACCTTAACTAACTACCTAACCACCTTAACTAACTACCTAACCACCTTAACTAACTACCTAACCACCTTAACTAACTACCTAACCACCATAGCTAACTACCTAACCACCTTAACTAACTACCTAACCACCTTAACTAACTACCTAACCACCTTAACTAACTACCTAACCACCTTAACTAACTACCTAACCAACATTACCTAACCACCATAACTAACTACCTAACCACCTTAACTAACTACCTAACCACCTTAACTAACTACCTAACCACCTGAACTAACTACCTAACCACCTGAACTACCTAACCACCATAACTACCTAACCACCTTAACTAACTACCTAAAAACCTTAACTACCTAACCACCATAACTACCTAACCACCATAACTAACTACCTAACCACCATAGCTAACTACCTAACCACCTTAACTAACTACCTAACCACCTTAACTACCTAACCACCATAACTACCTAACCACCTTAACTAACTAACCACCATTACCTAACCACCATAACTAACTACCTAACCACCATAACTAACTACCTAACCACCATAACTAACTACCTAACCACCATAACTAACTACCTAACCACCTTAACTACCTAACCACCATAACTAACTACCTAATCACCTTAACTACCTAACCACCATAACTAACTACCTAACCACTTTAACTACCTAACCACCATAACTACCTAACCACCATAACTAACTACCTAACCACCATAACTAACTACCTAACCACCTTAACTAACTACCTAACCACCATAACTACCTGACCACCATAACTAACTACCTAACCACCATAACTAACTACCTAACCACCATAACTAACTACCTAACCACCATAACTAACTACCTAACCATAACTAACTACCTAACCACCTTAACTAACTACCTAACCACCATAACTACCTAACCACCATAACTACCTAACCACCTTAACTACCTAACCACCATAACTACCTAACAACCATAACTAAGTACCTAACCACCATAACTACCTAACAACCATAACTACCTAACCACCATAACTAACTACCTAACCACCATAACTATCTAACCACCTTAACTAACTACCTAACCACCATAACTACCTAACCACCATAACTACCTAACCACCATAACTACCTAACCACCATAACTAACTACCTAACAACCTTAACTGCCTAACCACCTTAACTAACTACCTAACCACCATAACTACCTAACCACCATAACTACCTAACCACCATAACTAACTACCTAACCACCATAACTAATTACATAACAACCTTAACTGCCCAACCACCATAACTAACTACCTAACCACCATAACTACCTAACCATAACTACCTAACCACCATAACTACCTAACCATCTTGACTAACTACCTAACCACCATAACTAACTACCTAACCACCTTAACTAACTACCTAACCACCATAACTACCTAACCACCTTAACTAACTACCTAACCACCATAACTAACTACCTAACCACCTTAACTAATTACCTAACCACCATAACTACCTAACCATAACTACCTAACCACCATAACTACCTAACATCATAACTACCTAACCACCTTAACTAACTACCTAACCACCATAACTAACTACCTAACCACCTTAACTAACTACCTAACCACCTTAACTAACTACCTAACCACCTTAACTAACAATCCTAACCTTAAAAAATGTGTCAACACTTTAAAACATGTGTCAGTGCCTTAAAACGTGTCAACAATTTAAAACATGTGTCAGCACCTTAAAACATGTGTCAGCACCTTCAAACATGTGTCAGCACCTTAAAACATGTGTCAACACCTTAAAACATGTGTCAGCACCTTAAAATATGTGTCAGCACTTTAAAACATGTGTCAACACCTTAAAACATGTGTCAGCACCTTAAAATGTGTCAACACCTTAAAACATGTGTCAGCACCTTAGAACATTTGTCGGCACTTTAAAACATGTGTCAGCACCTTAAAACATTTGTCAGCACCTTAAAACATGTGTCAGCACCTTAAAACATGTGTCGGCACTTTAAAACATGTGTCAACACCTTAAAACATGTGTCAGCACCTTAAAATGTGTCAGCACCTTAAAACATGTGTCAACACCTTAAAACATGTGTCAGCACCTTAAAACATGTGTCAGCACCTTAAAACATGTGTCAGCACCTTAAAACGTGTCAGCACCTTAAAACGTGTCATCTTAAAACATGTGTTAACACCTTAAAACATGTGTCAACACCTTCAGGCCCGGTGGCCTGGTGGCCCGGTGGCCTGGTGGCCCGGTGGCCTGGTGGCTAAAGCTCCCGCTTCACACACGGAGGGCCCGGGTTCGATTCCCGGCGGGTGGAAACATTTCGACACGTATCCTTACACCTGTTGTCCTGTTCACCTAGCAGCAAATAGGTACCTGGGTGTTAGTCGACTGGTGTGGGTGGCATCCTGGGGGACAAGATTAAGGACCCCAATGGAAATAAGTTAGACAGTCCTCGATGACGCACTGACTTTCTTGGGTTATCCTGGGTGGCTAACCCTCCGGGGTTAAAAATCCGAACGAAATCTTATCTTATCTTATCTTAAACATGTGTCAGCACCTTAAATCATGTGTCAGCACTTTAAAACGTGTCAGCACCTTAAAACATTTGTCAGCACCTTAAAACATGTGTCAGCACCTTAAAACATGTGTCGGCACTTTAAAACATGTGTCAACACCTTAAAACATGTGTCAGCACCTTAAAATGTGTCAGCACCTTAAAACATGTGTCAGCACCTTAAAACATGTGTCAACACCTTAAAACATGTGTCAGCACCTTAAAACATGTGTCAGCACTTTAAAACATGTGTCAGCACCTTAAAACGTGTCAGCACCTTAAAACGTGTCATCTTAAAACATGTGTTAACACCTTAAAACATGTGTCAGCACTTTATAGCTAGCTACCTTATAGCTACTGTAACTTACCTATCGCATCTAACTTCTTTGTACCGTTCATGAGAAATAAAAAATATTATTTTTTTCCTGGGTTTAGCAGGTACTGTGGACCCTCGGTACTCGAACTTAATTCATTCCATAAGGCTGTTCATGTGCCGATCTGTTCGAGTACCGAACGAGTTTTTTCTCATAAAGAATAATGGAAATTAGATTAATCCATTTCGTACCCCGGAAACAGACGTAGAAAAGCACTTTAACGTGAAGTTTACGAGTCTAGTGTAAATCTTAAAAAGAAAAAACTAAACAAACCATACCACCGGCGGGATTTGAACCCGCGGTCAGAGAGTCTCAGTCGAGCCGAGTCAAAAAACTAAACAGAATGAATAAATGAAATAAATGCAGATTTATTGTGATTTGTAAATGGAGAGTTGATGGCGTATGTCGGATGGTGAGGAGGAAGGGAGATGTTATTTTTTATCATCTTCCACTGGTGTGGGTGGCATCCTGGGGGACAAGATTGAGAAACACAATAGAAATAAGACTTACAGTCCTCAGTGACGCACTGACTCTTGGGTTATCCTCGGTGGCTAACCCTCCGGAGTTAAAAATCCGAGTGAAATCTTATCCATAAAAACGGCAGTTGCCTGGCTACCCGAGCTTTACCTTCCATAACGTTATTTTTTCTTAAAAACCCTCAGGTTCTCGGCTTCACTTTTAAATCACGGCTTTCATTCCCACACAACAAAAGAGTGAGTCTATCCTTCCTTGGCTTGTGTCCTGGCGATGACTTCTCTCCAGTGATATACTGGCTGTTTGTCATTTTTTTCCAAAATAAACCTGTGTCATCACAAACACTTGTTGCGGAATAAAAGCCCCAGCCTCAACGTAGTCACTGAATTCACTGATGTATTCCTTGGCAGCATCTTTTTTAGAACTAGCAGCTTTCCCTTTATTTTTTAGTACCGTAGAGATCATAGATTTTACCGTACAAAACTCAGTAGCAAGATCGGACGTGCGGGCACTGCTTTCATGTTTTGCCGAGTTCTATTTTCATCTCTGTTATTACTCTAACCAATTTTCTTTTTGGTTGGGTGTTATCACTAATCTTCTTAGGCCCCATGGTGACTTATTTATACAAAAAATGCTAAAAAACGCCAGAGAAAGCAGAGAAACACGAAATAATTTACAGAGAAATTCAGCAGAGTTTTTGGACTGAGCGACAGTTGCGGGGAGACTGACGCACACGTTCTGGCAGATCGTGTTTGTTTGGTCGAGTGCCGAGGAAATGGTCAACTACTGAGCGATTTTTTACGGAGGCTCCACTCTAGTTCTCACCAAGAACCCCAGTGGAAATAAAGTCACTTTGACTATATTTTTTTTTTTGGGTTGTCCTGGCTGGTAATTTGTACTACAGTATGTATGATAATTGTATTTTATGTGTCCCTGTGCCTAAATAAACTTACAGTAAGTCCTTAACTTACAAACATGATGAGAATTTTCTGTATTGTGTATGGTACAGCCTCTCCTCTTTTAACACTGTACTCGTTTACCAGTGACTCGGACTTACGACCAGCTCTCCAACCAGTATACAAACATTTAAAAATATACCAGAAGTGTTATTAATGGTGCAAAGGTGACATTAAAACAATATCAAAGATGGTCGACACAAACCCACTACCATTATAGTATGTTCCTCACTTAGTGACGAATTTGTTTACTGACGTGGTCTTATGACTGCAATTCTGTCATTTAGTGAGGAGATGCTGTATTATTATTATATCATTGTGTATAATAGTATTATATCAGTATTATACACAATTCATGAGGTCCCCCGTGTTTTTGAAAATCGAGGACTTAATTACCTGGGTGCTGTAAGAGGAGCAGAACACCTGTGCAGTGAACAGTGCTAACAAGAGAAAAAATAAGTGTGAGAATGTAAAGAGAGGATTTATTAGAAGGAAAGGTATCGAATAGTCTGATGTAGGTACTCGCCTAATTGCGGTTGCCGGGGTCGAGTCTTAGCTCTTAGCCCCGCCTCTTCACTGGTTGCTACTAGGTGCCTCTTCGCAGGCCTACTAGGTTTTATAGAGGTTATACCAAGTGGTCGCTCATTCTTTGAAGACCTTATTCGACTGTACAGGCGAACAAGGTCTAACTGTCTAACTGGCTAACTATCATAAGTCTAGGAGCACCTGTAGGTGCTCCTAGACGTACGATATTTCAACTGTACATTGGTACAAGAGTAGTTACTCTGGAGCATAACACACGACCATAACACAAGGCACAGATCACTCTTTGATGTTCCTCGTGTCCATCTCACACTATGCAAAAACTGAATGCACATAAAAGGCCCAAAAATCTGGAATTCATTACCTGTGAATACAAAAGAAAAACTGTTTATCAATTCAAGATTCTTCTTAAAAACCACTTACTCAACCACAACTAAACAAATATTGAATAACTGTATCTCATGAATGTATAACCTGTGACCCTATCAAACTATGTTTTTTTTTAATTACATTACCTAATATAATACTCCATGCTATTGAATGCTCATTGGCCTGGTGGCTAAAACTCCCGCTTTACACACGGAGGGCCCGGGTTCGATTCCCGGCGGGTGGAAATTCCGACACGTTTCCTTACACCTATTGTCCTGTTCACCTAGCAGCAAATAGGTACCTGGGTGTTAGTCGACTGGTGTGGGTCGCATCCTGGGGGACAAGATTAAGGACCACAATGGAAATAAGTTAGACAGTCCTCGATGATGCACTGACTTTCTTGGGTTATCCTGGGTGGCTAACCCTCCGGGGTTAAAAATCCGAATGAACTCTTATCTTATCTTATCTTATCTTCTGCACTACAAATCATTGATTTTACTCGATCTGATTCGATTATATTATACATTGTTATGCTACAAATTTGTACGACTTTAATGATTCTTATTTAAAATATTCATTTGTACTTCACGTTGTAATTTGTTTACTGTAATTTTTACCACTGAATATATCATTGCTTAGTTAATCTTAAGTTAATTTTAATCCTGCCCATAATGCTCTGCTTACAAGGGGATTTTGGCATGTGCACCCAATCACTGTATTTCTTTGTACAACTATGTATCATATCAAAATAAAAAGTAAATAAATGAATAATTACCCAGCATGAAGGCAGCGAGTCCCTAACTTATATTCATTTACAGTGGAACCTCAAAAATCAAACTGCTCCCAACACAACCAATTATGTAAGTGTATTTTTGTAAGTGCTTTTATAAGTGTATTTTAGAGAGTCTGAAATGGACTAACCTAATTTACATTATTCCTCATGGGAATAAATTTATTCGGTAAAGGCACTCAAACAGCCTTCTGGACCAAAGAAAGTTCGATATTTGAGGTTCCACTGTATTTACTTTCCAATACGTACTAGTATTTGGTTACATAATTATGTATTTATTTATTCAGTGACAGTAGTTATTTATTGATTTATTTATTGAGCATATATTTATATTCGACTTACAGTATTTTTGACTTATGATGGGTTTGTCGCAGTGTAACCCCAACATAAGTCAAGGACCAACTGTACGTGAATAAAGTTACAATAATACGACTGGAGCAATACATAAATAACCCACACATAGGAGACTGAAACTGTGACCACATTTCAGTTCAGTAAGACGTGAGGATTTAGTCCTCCTCCTCCTCCTCCATCAGGGATCGTTATTTTTCAGATGATTCTCTGTAGATGGAGCATCAGGCCCATGCATGTACAATACAACTTCATTTTTTTTCCACAGTATACAAAATGTAGTTTATATGTACAGCGGTACCTTGAGTTTCGTCCATAATTCGTTCCAGAAGGCTGTTCGCGTGCTGTTACCGAATGAGTTTGTTCCCATAAGGAATAATATCAATTAGATTAGTCCATTTCAAACCCCCAAAAATACACTTACAAAAGCACTTACAAAAATACCTGTTCGAAACTCGAGATACCACTGTAATTAGATTTTTTCTCGACAAATGATTTTATCCCTGTTACGAACATAGTCAGTTGGTCCCTGGGTTTTAGTGCTTTTCGTAACAAAACAAACTTAGTACGTCTAGAGGTCTTCACTCAGAGAGGAAAAGGAATTTTCTTAGTTTCTATTAATTTATTAATAATCATAATAATCACTTAAATCCACCTTCTCATATTTTGCACTACAAGTAGAATACTTCTACCATTTCTCATTAAAACATCACAGTACTAGGTCAAGTATTTACAAATGGCTCTGAGTGAGTCACGAAATATTAATACAGTGGACCCCCGCATAACGCTGTTAATCCGTTCCTGAGAGCTCAATGTTATGCGAAATTATCGTTATGCGAATTAATTTTCCCCATAAGAAATACGTAATGGACATCAAATTAATCCGTGCAAGACACCCAAAAGTATGAAAAAAAAAAATTTTACCACATGAAATATTAATTTTAATACACACAAACTTAAGAAAACATGCACAGTTACATGACACTTACCTTTATTGAAGATCTGGTGATGATTGATGGGATGGGAGGAGGGGAGAGGTGTTAGTGTTTAGAAGGGGAATCCCCTTCCATTAGCACTTGAGGCAGCAAGTCTTTTTCTGGGGTTACTTCCCTTCTTCTTTTAATGCCACTAGGACCAGCTTCAGAGTCACTGGACTTCTGTCGCACAACATATCTGTCCATAGTGGCCTGTACCTCTCGTTCCTTTATGACTTTCCTAAAGTGGTTCACAACAGTGTCAGTGTAATAATCACCAGCACGGCTTGCAATAGCTGTGTCAGGGTGATTTTCATCCATGAAGGTTTGCACTTTAAGCCACTTTGCACACATTTCCTTTATCTTAGAAGTAGGCAACTTCTTCAATTTCTCTCTCCCCTCCTCCGAAGCAGTTTCCTCAGGTCTGGCCTCTTGCTGTTCAAGATGATCTAGCAGCTCATCAGTGGTTAGTTCTTCACTGTCCTCCTCCACCAACTCTTCCACATCATCCCCACTAACCTCCAACCCCAAGGACTTCCCCAATGCCACAATGGATTCCTCAACTGGCATAGGATTCCCAGGGTTAGCCTCAAACCCTTCAAAATCCCTTTTGTCTACACATTCTGGCCACAGTTTCTTCCAAGCAGAGTTCAAGGTCCTCTTAGTCACTTCCTCCCAAGCCTTACCTATAATGTTTACACAATTGAGGATGCTAAAATGATCTTTCCAAAACTCTCTTAGAGTCAGTTGAGTTTCTGAGGTCACTACAAAGCACCTTTCAAACAGAGCTTTTGTGTACAGTTTTTTGAAGTTTGCAATAACCTGCTGGTCCATGGGCTGCAGGAGAGGAGTGGTATTAGGAGGAAAAAACTTCACCTTAATGAAGCTCATGTCCCCACAAAGTCGCTCTGCCAAGTCTGTAGGATGACCAGGGGCATTGTCTAACACCAGGAGGCACGTAAGGTCTAATTTATTTTCAGTTAGGTAATTTTTCACAGTGGGGGCAAATGCTTGGTGTAACCAGTCATAGAAAAAGTCCCTAGTGACTATTGTTTGTCCTCCACAGCACACACAAATTAGCCTTGAGGATATTCTTTTGCCTGAACGCTCTGGGAGTTTCAGAGTGATACACTAATAAAGGCTTCACTTTGCAATCACCACTAGCATTGGCACACATGAGAAGAGTAAGCCTGTCTTTCATAGGCTTATGTCCTGGGAGTGCCTTTTCCTCCTCAGTAATGTAGGTCCTGCTTGGCATTTTCTTCCAAAACAGGCCTGTTTCGTCACAATTAAACACTTGTTCAGGTTTCGGTCCTTCACTGTCTATGTACTCCTTGAATTCATGCACATATTTTTTAGCTGCTTTTTGGTCTGAACTGGCAGCCTCACCATGCCTTATCACACTATGTATGCCACTACGCCTCTTAAATTTCTCAAACCAACCTTTGCTGGCCTTAAATTCACTCGCATCACCACTAGTTGCAGGCATTTTTCTAATTAAATCCTCGTGCAACTTCCTAGCCTTTTCATTTATGATCGCTTGAGAGATGCTATCGCCTGCTATCTGTTTTTCGTTTATCCACACCAATAACAGTCTCTCAACATCTTCTATCACTTGCGATCTCTGTTTCGAAAGCACAGTTAAACCTTTGGCAAGAACAGCTTCCTTGATTGCCGTTCTCTTGGACACAATAGAAGCGATGGTTGATTGGGGTTTACTATACAGCCTGACCAGCTCGGAGACACGCACTCCACTTTCATACTTAGCAGTGATCTCTTTCTTCATCTCCATAGTAATTCTCACCCTTATTCCTGTAGGGTTGGCACTAGAAGCTTTCTTGGGGCCCATGGTCACTTATTTTTCAGGTGAAATCACTATAAAAAGTCTGTAATAATACGAAATGTTCCGATTGTATGCTTGAATGTCACCGCGGAGGCTGGCTTGTAAACAATGCCACTGGCAGAACAAGTGAGGCTGGCTGAGGCCGCATAGACGTGTCTCGGACGAATCGCGTTGAGCGAATTTTTTAGCACTATGCAAGGCAAAATTTTAGCGATAAAATGTATCGCTATGCGGATTTAACACTATGCGATGCCAACGTTATGCGGGGGTCCACTGTATATGTACATGCACAGGTGTTGCCTAAAAACTTGAACACATTAATAGATTTCTTATACAGTGGACCCCCGCATAACGATATTAATCCGTTCATGAGAGCTCATTGTTATGCGAAATTATCGTTATGCGAATGAATTTTCCCCATAAGAAATAATGGAAATCAAATTAATCCGTGCAAGACACCCAAAAGTATGAAAAAAAAATTTTACCACATGAAATATACATTTTCCTACACACAAAGAGAAGGATACATGCACAATAGTAGAGTAGTACATGCACAGTATATATTGTGCATGTACTAGTCTACTAAATGAAGAATAAATGACACTTACCTTTATTGAAGATGCAGCAATGACTGATGAGACACTGTGTCCTGGGAGTGCCTTTTCCTCCTGAGTACTGTAGGTCCTGTTTGGCATTTTCTTCCAGAACAGGCCTTATCACACTGTGTATGTCACTACGATTCTTAAATCTCTCAAACCAACCTTTGCTGGCTTTAAATTCACCAATATGAGCACTAGTTCCAGGCATTTTTCCCTGTTCACCTGGGTGTTAGTCGACTGGTGTGGGTTGCATCCTGGGAGACAAGATTAAGTACCCCAATGGAAATAAGTTAGACAGTCTTTGATGACACTGACTTTTTTGGGTTATCCTGGGTGGCTAACCCTCTGGGGTTAATTGTTTCTTGGTATTCTCAATAAGCCACACTAACAACGGTGCTACAGCAGCAGCAGCAGCAGCAGCTGACAGTGCTACAGCAGCAGCAGCAGCTGACAGTGCTACAGCAGCAGCAGCAGCAGCAGCTGACAGTGCTACAGCAGCAGTAGCTGACAGTGCTACAGCAGCAGCTGACAGTGCTACAGCAGCAGCAAACGGTGCTATAGCAGCAGCAGACGGTACTACAGCAGCAGCAGCAGCTGACGGTGGTACAGCAGCAGCAGCAGCTGACAGTGCTGCAGCAGCAGCAGATGGTGCTACAGCAGCAGCAGACGGTACTACAGTAGCAGCAGCAGCTGACGGTGGTACAGCAGCAGCAGCAGCTGACGGTGCTACAGCAGCAGCAGCTGACAGTGCTACAGCAGCAGCAGAAGCAGCTGACAGTGCAGCAGCAGCAGCAGCAGACGGTACTACAGCAGCAGCAGCAGCTGACGGTGGTACAGCAGCAGCAGCAGCTGATGGTGCTACAGCAGCAGCAGCAGCTGACAGTGCTACAGCAGCAGCAGACGGTGCTACAGCAGCAGCAGATGGTACTACAGCAGCAGCAGCAGCAGCAGCTGATGGTGCTACAGCAGCAGCAGCAGCAGCTGACAGTGCTACAGCAGCAGCAGCAGCAGCAGTTGACCATGGTACCACAGTATTTCGATAATATTTCTCACCCTTTTTACCACAGGGTTGGCACTAGAAGCTTTCTTGCGGCCCATGGTCACTTATTTTGCAGATAAAATCACCAAAAACGCTGTAATAATGCAAAATGTTCCGATTGTATGCTTGGATGTTACCACGGAGGCTGGCTTGTAAACAATGCCACCGGCGGAACATGTGAGGCTGGCTCAGGCCGCACATTAGACGCGTCTCAGACGAATAGCGCTGAGCGGGTTTTTTAACAGTATGTGAGGCAAAATCTTTGCGATAAAATGTATCGGTATGCGGATTTAACGTTATGTGATGCCAACGGTATGCGGGGGTCCACTGTACATAATAGGGTTCACTTTACAATAAGTCCTCTTACACTACAGAGGCTTGCTCACTTGGCTTCACTTTCTCTAAGAGCTCAACCGCCTTCTCCAACCGAGATAAGTCTTAGCAATAAGTTCCCGAAAATTCCTGGGATTTTCTAGAGAGGTGAATGTTGGTTTTTGAGGTGGATACTTCCCTCGACCCTTCCTGGTCCAGAGGAAGGTGTGAACTGAACTCTGTGAGGCTTTACCAGCCCACTTTGTCTTGGTCGGAGCAGGTGTTGAGTAGGCTTCTTCAGTCTTCGACTGAAGAAGCCTACTGTGTAGGCGAAACGTTTCGGAATAAAGTTGTCTAACTGTTGCATATGTGTCTTACCTAACAACCTGTCGGTATTGTATACCATTTTGATGTTCACACCTACTGATGCTTGGCCAGGTCACCAGCAGTTTGTACTAATTATATAACCTACCTATATACAAAGCTAAGTAATACGACCAGATAATATTATAAAGTCGAATAAATCCATTTTAGCTACTAATGGAATTACAGTGGACCCCCGGTTAACGATTTTAATCCGTGCAAGAGGGCTCATCGTTATGCGAAATAATCGTTATGCGAATGAATTTTCCCCATAAGAAATAATGGAAATAAAATTAATCCGTGCAAGACGCCCAAAAGTATGAAAAAAATTTTTTTTTACCACATGAAATGTTAATTTTAATACACACAAACTGAAAAAGGCATGCACAATTAAATGACACTTACTTTTATTGAAGATCTGGTGATGATTGATGGGATGGGAGGAGGGGAGAGCATTATCTTCTTACTGTTTAGAAGGGGAATCCCCTTCCATTAGGACTTGAGGTAGCAAGTCCTTTTCTGGGGTTACTTCCCTTCTTCTTTTAATGCCACTAGGACCAGCTTGAGAGTCACTGGACCTCTGTCGCACAACAAATCTGTCCATAGAGCTCTGTACCTCCCGTTCCTTCAAGACTTTCCTAAAATGGGCCATAACATTGTCATTGAAATAGTCACCAGCACGGCTTGCAACAGCTGTGTCAGGGTGATTTTCATCTATAAAGGTTTGCAGTTCAACCCACTGTGCACACATTTCCTTAATCTTTGAAGTAGGCACAATGGATTCCACAACTGGCATAGGCTTCTCAGGGTTAGCCCCAAACCCTTCAAAATCTTTCTTAATTTCCATACTAATTCTCACCCTTTTTACCACAGGGTTGGCACTAGAAGCTTTCTTGGGGCCCATGGTCACTTATTTTCCAGAAACAGCACCGAAAACACTGTAATAATACGAAATATTCCGAGTGTATGCTTGGATGTTACCGCGGAGGCTGGCTGGTAAACAATGGGACGGCCGGCACATGTGAGGGCACATTGGACGCGTCTCGGACGAAAATCGGTAAGCGGGTTTTTAATCGGTATGCGCGGCAAAAATTTTGCGATAAAAGTAATCGGTATGCGGAAAAATCGCTATGTGATGCCATCGTTATGCGGGGGTCCACTGTACTCCTAAATATAATATTAAGTGAAATAGCAAAAATATCATGTAAAAGTATACCATTGTGATAATAACAAGTAGAAACAGTCTACTTAAACTGAACAAAAGGGTGTAACAATCCCACCCAGGCAGGGTGACCTAAAGAGAAAAAAATGTTTCTCTTTTTAAATTTAGTATTGTAACGGATATAGCCCCACTCCATAAAGGTGGCAGCAAAGCATTAGCTAAGAACTATAGACCAATAGCTCTGACATCCCACATCATAAAAATCTTTGAAAGAGTGCTAAGAAGCAGGATTGCAAATCACCTGGATTCCCAAAATCTGCACAATCCAGGGCAACATGGGTTCATGGCAGGTCGCTCCTGCCTCTCACAACTACTGGATCACTATGATATGGCCTTGGATGCACTGGAAGAAAATCAGAATGCAGATGTAATATACACAGACTTTGCAAAAGCATTTGACAAATGCGATCATGGTGTAATAGCCTATAAAATATGTGCTAAAGGAATAACTGGGAAAGTGGGGAGATGGATCTTCAACTTCCTAACAAATCGAACACAAAGAGTAGTGGTCAACAGAGTTAAATCGGAGGCTGCCATAGTGAAGAGCTCTGTTCCACAAGGCACAGTACTCGCCCCCATCTTATTCCTTATCCTCATATCAGACATAGACAGAGATATACATCACAGCACCGTATCATCCTTTGCGGATGATACTAGGATCTGCATGAGGCTGTCATCTGCTGAGGACGTGGTTAACCTCCAAGAAGATATAAATAAAGTTTTCCAGTGGGCAACGGTAAACAATATGATGTTCAATGAGGACAAATTCCAACTACTCTGTTATGGAAAACTGGAGGAGATAATAACTAGAACAGAGTATACTACTGACTCTGGCCATACAATAGAGCAGAAAAATAATGTAAGGGACCTGGGAGTAGTAATGTCTGAGGATCTCACTTTCAAGGATCACAACAGTGCCACGACTGCACGTGCAAAGAAAATGATAGGATGGATAATGAGAACTTTCAGAACGAGAGATGCCAAGCCAATGATGATCCTTTTCAAATCACTTGTTCTCTCTAGGCTGGAATACTGCTGTACATTAACATCTCCATTCAAAGCAGGTGAAATCACAGATCTAGAGAGTGTACAGAGATCCTTTACTGCACGTATAAGTTCTGTCAAGCACCTTAACTACTGGGAACGCTTGGAAGCATTTGACTTGTACTCGTTGGAATGCAGGAGGGAGAGATATATCATAATCTACACTTGGAAAATCTTTGAAGGAATGGTCCCAAATCTGCACACAGAAATCACTCCCTATGAAAGTAAAAGACTGGGCAGGCGATGCAAAATGCCCCCAATAAAATGAAGGGGCGCCATTAGTACACTAAGGGAAAACACCATGTGTCCGGGGCCCAAGACTGTTCAACAGCCTCCCATCAATCATTAGGGGAATTGCCAATAAACCTCTGGCTGCCTTCAAGAGAGAGCTGGCCAGATACCTAAAGTCAGTGCTGGATCAGCCGGGCTGTGGCTCGTACATTGGACTGCGTGCGGCCAGCAGTAACAGCCTAGTTGATCAGGCCCTGATCCATCGGGAGGTCTGGTCATGGACCGGGCCGCGGGGGCGTTGATCTCCGGAATAACCTCCAGGTAACCTCCAGGTATACAGGAGATGGGGTTATTAGCCCCTTGCTCCCGGCATGTTAGTCGCCTCTTATGACATGCTCAGTTTATGGAGGAAGAATTCTGTTCCACTTCTCTGTGGAGTAATTAAAACAATATCAAAGATGGTTGACACAAACCCACTACCATTATAGTATGTTCCTCACTTAGCGACAAATTTGTTTACCGATGTGATCTTAGGAAGAGGAGAGGCTGTATACCAGTAAGTTTAGTCATTGCTTTCATGCTCTACTGTTCCTCTCTTTTGCGACCAGCCGTATCCCACCGAGGCGGGGCGGCCCAAAAGGAAAAGCAAAAGTTTCTCCTTTTAAATTTAGTAGTACGCCTACCATCCAACTTACGACCTGCTCGTCTTACGATCACTCGACTTACGACCATGTTTTGTATGCCAAATTTCTGGGAAATAAACAAGTGTTTGTGTTATACACAGTGTTTATCCTAAACCTTATGGTATAAAATACAGTACTAACAGTAAAGTAAAAAAATGAAATACCAAAATAAAACAATAAGATAAAATCATTACAAACGTGTGATGTTGATATTCAGTAGTAAGGTTCGACTTATGTCCATTCTGACTTATGACTGTTACGCGCCCCTCCGTCACACTCCATTATATACAAAAATAAAAGGCCTGGTTAAAATAAGTTCTGTAGTAATACATCGCGACCGTTTATTACGACTTGCTCTATGCCGCAACAGTAGGGGAATAAATACAGTGGACCCCCGCATAACGATCACCTCCGAATGCGACCAATTATGTAAGTGTATTTATGTAAGTGCGTTTCTACGTGTATGTTTGGGGGTCTGAAATGGACTAATCTACTTCACAATATTCCTTATGGGAACAAATTCGTTCAGTACTGGCACCTGAACATACTTCTGGAGTGAAAAAATATCGTTAACCGGGGGTCCACTGTACATAGTTTTGATTTTCGGTTAGTTTTATTTACTACCAATTATGAACCTTTATTGGTATCCAGTTAGTGAATTAAAATGACAATTCACTATTATCAATGAAATGAGACTATACAATGAGGAACGTAATTCTATGTTCAAATCCTCGTGAATTAAGCATAATACAGTAATTACAATAAAGAGTCCAAATAAGAAGTATTATGGGAACTTTTAGGAAGTCAATCAGTTATCCTTCTTAAAGAGAAGATTTATCAGACTCTTGGAATTAACAGCAAAATTAAGACAATAGACACGATCTAGAATTATTGACCAAGTTAAGATCTCTGGGTTGAAGACCCGATCAGAGTCAGTGCTATGATCTGACTGACTGTTCAAATGCTCAGTGGTCTGACGTCAGGTCTGTCAGGAGGTAATGCCAGGTGCCAATTCTTTGAGTAGTACAGCTGACTGTGGTGCAGCAGCAGCTGACGGTGGTGCAGCAACAGCTGACAGTAATGCAGCACAGCAGCAACAGCAGCTGACCGTGGTACAGCATCAGCTGACGGTGGTGCAGCATCAGCTGACCGTGGTACAGCAGCAGCTGACCGTGGTATGATAGTATTTCTCACCCTTTTTACTATAGGGTTGGCACCAGAAGCTTTCTTTGGGCCCATGGTGGCTTATTTAGTAGTTACAAGCACTAAAAACAATGGAATAATACAAGAGGCGCTCAGGCCAGATGGACAGGCGGACGTGTTCAGGACGAATGTCCTTACCCGAGTTTTTCATCGTTGGCCAAGCCAATATTTTCATGCAAAAACGCATTGTCACCCGATTTTATTGTTAGTCGAGGGTCCACCGTATTTAGAAAGCCCCTTGTTATACTGAGCATTTCGTACTGGAGGAGATTCGAACCCCAGACCTCAGTGTGTGTGAGCTGAGTGCACTAGCGGTCGAGCTACAGGAAATGGCCGGTGTGTTAAAAAGAAAATTTACATTGAGTGTTGTGTGCGTCATACAACTCTTTACATCTGACAAGTTCCTTACTGTACAAGAACCCCAATGGAAATAAGTCACTTTGTCTTGACTTGTTTTGAGTTATCCTAGTGGGTAATTTACATATACATGTATGTTGCTATGTAATAAGATCATGGTAAATGGGTGATATTTTAATATTCAGAACAACCTCTGTGAAAAAAGATCATGGTAAATGGGTGATATTTTAATATTCAGAACAACCCCTGTGAAAAAATAGTGAAATTCCAAGTGCTTTCCCGATCTCACATTATCAAGGTTATTTTGCAAGTGTTACTATGTATGACAATTGTACTTAGGTGTACCTGTACCTAAAAAAAATGTACAGAAAGCAGCTTTTCATATTTCAAGATGTTTAAACTTTGTACGTGAATCATGGCGCCTCAAACCCAGGTACAAGTAACAGGCAGTCTGCAGACCTGTCTAGCATCACAAAGATATGAATATCTTTTGTTTATTTCAGACATTTTTTTAACTTGTTTTTTGTTTTTAATACAGTAGAACCCCCGTATCCACGGATTCGGTTTCTGCGGTTTCAGTTATCCACTGTTTACCATGGTGTGAAAATAACCCTTGTTTTGTTCAGTAATGCCACCAGAGCACAAAAGTAGTGATGGTGACAGTTCTTCATTGCCTTAGAGAAGCTGTGAAGTACTTCCCGTTAGTGACGAAGTGATAATTCTTTACTTATTGTGCGTAATTTATCGAACTTATCATAGGTGTGTATGAAAATGGAAAATAACTGACATATTCGGTTCACTACTAACCCCCGTAGGTCTTTGAACATATACCCAGTGGATACGGGGGACTACTATACAATCTCTCCTCACTTAACGACGGAGTTGTGTTCCTAAGACCTCGTTGGTAAACGAATTCGTGGCTAAGTGAGGAGCATGTTATAATGCCATTTGTAACATTTCTGGCATATTTTTGAATGTTTATGTACAGTAGTGTACTGTATATTGTCTTAAACTGAATAGAGGAAATCAGATCTAATATACAGTGGACCCCCGGTTAACGAACTTTTTTCACTCCAGAAGTATGTTCAGGTGCCAGTACTGACCGAATTTGTTCCCATAAGGAATATTGTGAAGTAGATTAGTCCATTTCAGACCCCCAAACATACACGTACAAACGCACTTACATAAATACACTTACATAATTGGTCGCATTTGGAGGTGATCGTTAACCGGGGGTCCACTGTACAGTGGACTCCCGCATAACGATATTAATCCGTTCATGAGAGCTCATTGTTATGCGAAATTATCGTTATGTGAATGAATTTTCCCCATAAGAAATAATGGAAATCAAATTAATCCGTGCAAGACACCCAAAAGTATGAAAAAAAAATTTTTACCACATGAAATATACATTTTCCTACACACAAAGAGAAGGATACATGCACAATAGTAGAGTAGTACATGCACAGTATATATTGTGCATGTACTAGTCTACTAAATGAAGAATAAATGACACTTACCTTTATTGAAGATGCAGCAATGACTGATGAGACACTGTGTCCTGGGAGTGCCTTTTCCTCCTGAGTACTGTAGGTCCTGTTTGGCATTTTCTTCCAGAACAGGCCTTATCACACTGTATATGCCACTACGATTCTTAAATCTCTCAAACCAACCTTTACTGGCTTTAAATTCACCAATACGAGCACTAGTTCCAGGCATTTTTCCCTGTTCACCTGGGTGTTAGTCGACTGGTGTGGGTTGCATCCTGGGAGACAAGATTAAGGACCCCAATGGAAATAAGTTAGACAGTCTTTGATGACACTGACTTTTTTGGGTTATCCTGGGTGGCTAACCCTCTGGGGTTGTTTCTTGGTATTCTCAATAAGCCACACCAACAACGGTGCTACAGCAGCAGCAGCAGCTGACAGTGCTACAGCAGCAGCAGCAGCAGCTGACAGTGCTACAGCAGCAGCAGCTGACAGTGCTACAGCAGCAGCAGGTGACAGTGCTACAGCAGCAGCTGACGGTGGTACAGCAGCAGCAGCAGCTGACAGTGCTACAGCAGCAGCAGCAGCTGACAGTGCTACAGCAGCAGCAGACAATGCTACAGCAGCAGCAGATGGTACTACAACAGCAGCAGCAGCAGCAGCAGCTGATGGTGGTACAGCAGCAGCAGCTGATGGTGCTACAGCAGCAGCAGCAGCAGCTGACAGTGCTACAGCAGCAGCAGCAGCAGCTGACAGTGCAGCAGCAGCAGCTGACAGTGCTATAGCAGCAGCAGCAGCTGACAGTGCAGCAGCAGCTGACAGTGCTACAGCAGCAGCAGACAATGCTACAGCAGCAGCAGACAGTACTACAACAGCAGCAGCAGCAGCAGCAGCTGACGGTGGTACAGCAGCAGCAGCAGCAGCTGACAGTGCTACAGCAGCAGCAGCTGACAGTGCAGCAGCAGCAGCTGACAGTGCTACAGCAGCAGCAGACGATGCTACAGCAGCAGCAGACGATGCTACAGCAGCAGCAGCAGACGGTACTACAGCAGCAGCAGCAGCAGACAGTACTACAGCAGCAGCAGCAGCAGCAGCAGCAGCAGACGGTACTACAGCAGCAGCAGCAGACGGTACTACAGCAGCAGCAGCAGCTGACGGTGGTACAGCAGCAGCAGCAGCAGCTGACGTTGCTACAGCAGCAGCAGCAGCAGCTGACGGTGGTACAGCAGCAGCAGCAGCAGCTGACAGTGCTACAGCAGCAGCAGCAGTTGATCATGGTACCACAGTATTTCGATAATATTTCTCACCCTTTTTACCACAGGGTTGGCACTAGAAGCTTTCTTGGGGCCCATGGTCACTTATTTTGCAGATAAAATCACCAAAAACACTGTAATAATACGAAATGCTACGATTGTATGCTTGGATGTTACCACGGAGGCTGGCTTGTAAACAATGCCACCGGCGGAACATGTGAGGCTGGCTCAGGCCGCACATTAGACGTGTCTCGGACGAATAGTGTTGAGCGGGTTTTTTAGCGGTATGCGAGGCAAAATCTTAGTGATAAAATGTATCGGTATGCGAATTTAACGTTATGTGATGCCAACGGTATGCAGGGGTCCACTGTACATTATTTAGGTATGAATACTGGTCAGAGAGCCCGTTGTAAGTCTGAGTCATTGATAAATAAGTATGTCACTAAGTGAGGAGAGGCTGTATACACTTTTACGTGTTTGTATAACCTACTTAACCCTGCTCTACTAATGTGGGTTTTTCATGGCATTTCCATTATCAAGGGGCAGTTCATACCCCAAAGGGAAAAAATATAAAAAAATACAGGTGTTCCTTGACTTACGATGGTTCGACTTATGACATATCAACTTTACAATGGTGCAGTTACCATCATGAAGGTAGCAAATCCCTAGCTTGTATTCATTTATTTCTTTTCAGCATTGGTATTTAGTTACAGTAACTATTTGTTTATTGACTTAGTGACAGTAGTTATTTATTTATTTAGCACATCATATTCACATTCGACTTACGACATTTTGAACTCATGGTGGATTCATCGCAGTGTGGCCCCATTGTAAAAAATTCCATATTAACTTTGAGTATTGCTCTCTATTTCTCAACCCTAGGAACTAATAAAAGCGTATCGTATATTTAAAACCATTTCTGCGAGTCCTGTCTTGGCTAGATATTTTTAGGACGTTATTTATATCCCCTTTATTTATTCCTGTTTTCCATTTATACACCTCGAGCATATCCCCCCTAATTCTATGCCTTTCTAGAGAGTGCAGGTTCAGGGCCTCAGTCTATCCTCATAGTGCAGATTCAGGGTCTCAGTCTATCCTCATAGTGCAGATTCAGGGCCTCAGTCTATCCTCATAGTGCAGATTCAGGGCCTCAGTCTATCCTCATAGTGCAGATTCAGGGTCTCAGTCTATCCTCATAGTGCAAATTCAGGGCCTCAGTTTATCCTCATAGTGCAGATTCAGGGCCTCAGTCTATCCTCATAGTGCAGATTCAGGGCCTCAGTCTATCCTCAAAGGGAAGACTTCTGATACATGGGATCATCTTTGTAATCCTCGTCTGTCCGTTTTCCAGAGCATTTATATCCATTCTGTAATACGGTGACCAGAACTGAGCAGCATAGTACTACTAGTACCAGTACTAGTACCAGTACTAGTACCAGTACTAGTACCAGTACTAGTACCATTCTGTAATACAGTGACCAGAACTGTGCAGCATAGTACTACTAGTACCAGTACCAGCACCAGTACTAGTACCAGTACTAGTACCATTCTGCAATACAGTGACCAGAACTGTGCAGCATAGTACTACTAGTACCAGTACCAGCACCAGTACTAGTACCATTCTGTAATACTGTGACCAGAACTGAGCAGCATAGTACTACTAGTACCAGTACTAGTACCAGTACCATTCTGTAATACAGTGACCAGAACTGTGCAGCATAGTACTACCACCACCAGTACTAGTACCAGTACTAGTACCATTCTGCAATACAGTGACCAGAACTGTGCAGCATAGTACTACTAGTACCAGTACCAGCACCAGTACTAGTACCAGTACTAGTACCAGTACTAGTACCATTCTGTAATACGGTGACCAGAACTGAGCAGCATAGTTTAAATGAGGCTGAACCAAAGATATATAGAGTTGAAGAACAACCTGAGGACTTATTTATACAGCCTCTCCTCACTTAAGGATGGAGTTCCGTTCCTAAAACCACATAGTAAACGGCTAAGCAAGGAACATACTATAATGGTAGTGAGTTTGTGTCAACCATCTTTGATATTGTTTTAACGTCACCTTTGTACCATTAATAACATTTCTGGTATATTTTTAAATGTTTATACAGTAGTGTACTGTATATTGTAATAAACAGAATAGAGGAAATCAGCTCTAATATTCATTATTTAGGTATACATACTGGTCAGAGAGCCTGTCATAAGTCCGAGTCAGTAAATGAGTATGTCACTAAGTGAGGAGACACTGTACTTCGTGGTATGAAGCCAGGAATGAACAGCAGCCTGGCTGGTCAGGTTATGACTTGAGATGACTCCTGCACTTGTTGTCTCCTGTACAGTTCCACTACGCCTGTGCTTTTCTGGTTTGCCAAATGAATAATTCAGGAGTTGATAGTAGCAGCATTGAGAAATCTGGGGAAGATGCAGAGTGGCCATCTGTCTTGTTTTTCTGCGACATAAATGTAGGGAGCACATCTGGTCAAAAGCATCAACTCCCCCCCCCCCTCTGTGTGATTGTAATATTCAGTTCAAGTTTGCTACTTACTCTTGTGGTTGGCAGTGTATGCATTGATGCCGTAAGTAGTGCTAAATTGATGCCGTAAGTAGTGCTAAATTGATGCCGTAAGTAGTGCTAAATTGATGCCGTAAGTAGTGCTAAATTGATGCCGTAAGTAGTGCTAAATTGATGCCGTAAGTAGTGCTAAATTGATGCCGTAAGTAGTGCTAAATTGATGCCGTAAGTAGTGCTAAATTGATGCCGTAAGTAGTGCTAAATTGATGCCGTAAGTAGTGCTAAATTGATGCCGTAAGTAGTGCTAAATTGATGCCGTAAGTAGTGCTAAATTGATGCCGTAAGTAGTGCTAAATTGATGCCGTAAGTAGTGCTAAATTGATGCCGTAGTAGTGCTAAATTGATGCCGTAAGTAGTGCTAAATTGATGCCGTAAGTAGTGCTAAATTGATGCCGTAAGTAGTGCTAAATTGATGCCGTAAGTAGTGCTAAATTGATGCCGTAAGTAGTGCTAAATTGATGCCGTAAGTAGTGCTAAATTGATGCCGTAAGTAGTGCTAAATTGATGCCGTAAGTAGTGCTAAATTGATGCCGTAAGTAGTGTAAATTGATGCCGTAAGTAGTGCTAAATTGATGCCGTAAGTAGTGCTAAATTGATGCCGTAAGTAGTGCTAAATTGATGCCGTAAGTAGTGCTAAATTGATGCCGTAAGTAGTGCTAAATTGATGCCGTAAGTAGTGCTAAATTGATGCCGTAAGTAGTGCTAAATTGATGCCGTAAGTAGTGCTAAATTGATGCCGTAAGTAGTGCTAAATTGATGCCGTAAGTAGTGCTAAATTGATGCCGTAAGTAGTGCTAAATTGATGCCGTAAGTAGTGCTAAATTGATGCCGTAAGTAGTGCTAAATTCGAATTTAAAATATTTTGTTTCTTTTATTCAGTAAACAAATACAGCAGGTTAGGATCCAGGCTACTGTAGGGCCCCACTTATACAGCAGGTTAGGATCCAGGCTACTGTAGGGCCCCACTTATACAGCAGGTTAGGATCCAGGCTACTGTAGGGCCCCACTTATACAGCAGGTTAGGATCCAGGCTACTGTAGGGCCCCACTTATACAGCAGGTTAGGATCCAGGCTACTGTAGGGCCCCACTTATACAGCAGGTTAGGATCCAGGCTACTGTAGGGCCCCACTTATACAGCAGGTTAGGATCCAGGCTACTGTAGGGCCCCACTTATACAGCAGGTTAGGATCCAGGCTACTGTAGGGCCCCACTTATACAGCAGGTTAGGATCCAGGATACTGTAGGGCCCCACTTATACAGCAGGTTAGGATCCAGGCTACTGTAGGGCCCCACTTATACAGCAGGTTAGGATCCAGGCTACTGTAGGGCCCCACTTATACAGCAGGTTAGGATCCAGGCTACTGTAGGGCCCCACTTATACAGCAGGTTAGGATCCAGGCTACTGTAGGGCCCCACTTATACAGCAGGTTAGGATCCAGGCTACTGTAGGGCCCCACTCATACAGCAGGTTAGGATCCAGGCTACTGTAGGGCCCCACTTATACAGCAGGTTAGGATCCAGGCTACTGTAGGGCCCCACTTATACAGCAGGTTAGGATCCAGGCTACTGTAGGGCCCCACTTATACAGCAGGTTAGGATCCAGGCTACTGTAGGGCCCCACTTATACAGCAGGTTAGGATCCAGGCTACTGTAGGGCCCCACTTATACAGCAGGTTAGGATCCAGGCTACTGTAGGGCCCCACTTATACAGCAGGTTAGGATCCAGGCTACTGTAGGGCCCCACTTATACAGCAGGTTAGGATCCAGGCTACTGTAGGGCCCCACTTATACAGCAGGTTAGGATCCAGGCTACTGTAGGGCCCCACTTATACAGCAGGTTAGGATCCAGGCTACTGTAGGGCCCCACTTATACAGCAGGTTAGGATCCAGGCTACTGTAGGGCCCCACTTATACAGCAGGTTAGGATCCAGGCTACTGTAGGGCCCCACTTATACAGCAGGTTAGGATCCAGGCTACTGTAGGGCCCCACTTATACAGCAGGTTAGGATCCAGGCTACTGTAGGGCCCCACTTATACAGCAGGTTAGGATCCAGGCTACTGTAGGGCCCCACTTATACAGCAGGTTAGGATCCAGGCTACTGTAGGGCCCCACTTATACAGCAGGTTAGGATCCAGGCTACTGTAGGGCCCCACTTATACAGCAGGTTAGGATCCAGGCTACTGTAGGGCCCCACTTATACAGCAGGTTAGGATCCAGGCTACTGTAGGGCCCCACTTATACAGCAGGTTAGGATCCAGGCTACTGTAGGGCCCCACTTATACAGCAGGTTAGGATCCAGGCTACTGTAGGGCCCCACTTATACAGCAGGTTAGGATCCAGGCTACTGTAGGGCCCCACTTATACAGCAGGTTAGGATCCAGGCTACTGTAGGGCCCCACTTATACAGCAGGTTAGGATCCAGGCTACTGTAGGGCCCCACTTATACAGCAGGTTAGGATCCAGGCTACTGTAGGGCCCCACTTATACAGCAGGTTAGGATCCAGGCTACTGTAGGGCCCCACTTATACAGCAGGTTAGGATCCAGGCTACTGTAGGGCCCCACTTATACAGCAGGTTAGGATCCAGGCTACTGTAGGGCCCCACTTATACAGCAGGTTAGGATCCAGGCTACTGTAGGGCCCCACTTATACAGCAGGTTAGGATCCAGGCTACTGTAGGGCCCCACTTATACAGCAGGTTAGGATCCAGGCTACTGTAGGGCCCCACTTATACAGCAGGTTAGGATCCAGGCTACTGTAGGGCCCCACTTATACAGCAGGTTAGGATCCAGGCTACTGTAGGGCCCCACTTATACAGCAGGTTAGGATCCAGGCTACTGTAGGGCCCCACTTATACAGCAGGTTAGGATCCAGGCTACTGTAGGGCCCCACTTATACAGCAGGTTAGGATCCAGGCTACTGTAGGGCCCCACTTATACAGCAGGTTAGGATCCAGGCTACTGTAGGGCCCCACTTATACAGCAGGTTAGGATCCAGGCTACTGTAGGGCCCCACTTATACAGCAGGTTAGGATCCAGGCTACTGTAGGGCCCCACTTATACAGCAGGTTAGGATCCAGGCTACTGTAGGGCCCCACTTATACAGCAGGTTAGGATCCAGGCTACTGTAGGGCCCCACTTATACAGCAGGTTAGGATCCAGGCTACTGTAGGGCCCCACTTATACAGCAGGTTAGGATCCAGGCTACTGTAGGGCCCCACTTATACAGCAGGTTAGGATCCAGGCTACTGTAGGGCCCCACTTATACAGCAGGTTAGGATCCAGGCTACTGTAGGGCCCCACTTATACAGCAGGTTAGGATCCAGGCTACTGTAGGGCCCCACTTATACAGCAGGTTAGGATCCAGGCTACTGTAGGGCCCCACTTATACAGCAGGTTAGGATCCAGGCTACTGTAGGGCCCCACTTATACAGCAGGTTAGGATCCAGGCTACTGTAGGGCCCCACTTATACAGCAGGTTAGGATCCAGGCTACTGTAGGGCCCCACTTATACAGCAGGTTAGGATCCAGGCTACTGTAGGGCCCCACTTATACAGCAGGTTAGGATCCAGGCTACTGTAGGGCCCCACTTATACAGCAGGTTAGGATCCAGGCTACTGTAGGGCCCCACTTATACAGCAGGTTAGGATCCAGGCTACTGTAGGGCCCCACTTATACAGCAGGTTAGGATCCAGGCTACTGTAGGGCCCCACTTATACAGCAGGTTAGGATCCAGGCTACTGTAGGGCCCCACTTATACAGCAGGTTAGGATCCAGGCTACTGTAGGGCCCCACTTATACAGCAGGTTAGGATCCAGGCTACTGTAGGGCCCCACTTATACAGCAGGTTAGGATCCAGGCTACTGTAGGGCCCCACTTATACAGCAGGTTAGGATCCAGGCTACTGTAGGGCCCCACTTATACAGCAGGTTAGGATCCAGGCTACTGTAGGGCCCCACTTATACAGCAGGTTAGGATCCAGGCTACTGTAGGGCCCCACTTATACAGCAGGTTAGGATCCAGGCTACTGTAGGGCCCCACTTATACAGCAGGTTAGGATCCAGGCTACTGTAGGGCCCCACTTATACAGCAGGTTAGGATCCAGGCTACTGTAGGGCCCCACTTATACAGCAGGTTAGGATCCAGGCTACTGTAGGGCCCCACTTATACAGCAGGTTAGGATCCAGGCTACTGTAGGGCCCCACTTATACAGCAGGTTAGGATCCAGGCTACTGTAGGGCCCCACTTATACAGCAGGTTAGGATCCAGGCTACTGTAGGGCCCCACTTATACAGCAGGTTAGGATCCAGGCTACTGTAGGGCCCCACTTATACAGCAGGTTAGGATCCAGGCTACTGTAGGGCCCCACTTATACAGCAGGTTAGGATCCAGGCTACTGTAGGGCCCCACTTATACAGCAGGTTAGGATCCAGGCTACTGTAGGGCCCCACTTATACAGCAGGTTAGGATCCAGGCTACTGTAGGGCCCCACTTATACAGCAGGTTAGGATCCAGGCTACTGTAGGGCCCCACTTATACAGCAGGTTAGGATCCAGGCTACTGTAGGGCCCCACTTATACAGCAGGTTAGGATCCAGGCTACTGTAGGGCCCCACTTATACAGCAGGTTAGGATCCAGGCTACTGTAGGGCCCCACTTATACAGCAGGTTAGGATCCAGGCTACTGTAGGGCCCCACTTATACAGCAGGTTAGGATCCAGGCTACTGTAGGGCCCCACTTATACAGCAGGTTAGGATCCAGGCTACTGTAGGGCCCCACTTATACAGCAGGTTAGGATCCAGGCTACTGTAGGGCCCCACTTATACAGCAGGTTAGGATCCAGGCTACTGTAGGGCCCCACTTATACAGCAGGTTAGGATCCAGGCTACTGTAGGGCCCCACTTATACAGCAGGTTAGGATCCAGGCTACTGTAGGGCCCCACTTATACAGCAGGTTAGGATCCAGGCTACTGTAGGGCCCCACTTATACAGCAGGTTAGGATCCAGGCTACTGTAGGGCCCCACTTATACAGCAGGTTAGGATCCAGGCTACTGTAGGGCCCCACTTATACAGCAGGTTAGGATCCAGGCTACTGTAGGGCCCCACTTATACAGCAGGTTAGGATCCAGGCTACTGTAGGGCCCCACTTATACAGCAGGTTAGGATCCAGGCTACTGTAGGGCCCCACTTATACAGCAGGTTAGGATCCAGGCTACTGTAGGGCCCCACTTATACAGCAGGTTAGGATCCAGGCTACTGTAGGGCCCCACTTATACAGCAGGTTAGGATCCAGGCTACTGTAGGGCCCCACTTATACAGCAGGTTAGGATCCAGGCTACTGTAGGGCCCCACTTATACAGCAGGTTAGGATCCAGGCTACTGTAGGGCCCCACTTATACAGCAGGTTAGGATCCAGGCTACTGTAGGGCCCCACTTATACAGCAGGTTAGGATCCAGGCTACTGTAGGGCCCCACTTATACAGCAGGTTAGGATCCAGGCTACTGTAGGGCCCCACTTATACAGCAGGTTAGGATCCAGGCTACTGTAGGGCCCCACTTATACAGCAGGTTAGGATCCAGGCTACTGTAGGGCCCCACTTATACAGCAGGTTAGGATCCAGGCTACTGTAGGGCCCCACTTATACAGCAGGTTAGGATCCAGGCTACTGTAGGGCCCCACTTATACAGCAGGTTAGGATCCAGGCTACTGTAGGGCCCCACTTATACAGCAGGTTAGGATCCAGGCTACTGTAGGGCCCCACTTATACAGCAGGTTAGGATCCAGGCTACTGTAGGGCCCCACTTATACAGCAGGTTAGGATCCAGGCTACTGTAGGGCCCCACTTATACAGCAGGTTAGGATCCAGGCTACTGTAGGGCCCCACTTATACAGCAGGTTAGGATCCAGGCTACTGTAGGGCCCCACTTATACAGCAGGTTAGGATCCAGGCTACTGTAGGGCCCCACTTATACAGCAGGTTAGGATCCAGGCTACTGTAGGGCCCCACTTATACAGCAGGTTAGGATCCAGGCTACTGTAGGGCCCCACTTATACAGCAGGTTAGGATCCAGGCTACTGTAGGGCTCCACTTATACAGCAGGTTAGGATCCAGGCTACTGTAGGGCCCCACTTATACAGCAGGTTAGGATCCAGGCTACTGTAGGGCTCCACTTATACAGCAGGTTAGGATCCAGGCTACTGTAGGGCCCCACTTATACAGCAGGTTAGGATCCAGGCTACTGTAGGGCCCCACTTATACAGCAGGTTAGGATCCAGGCTACTGTAGGGCCCCACTTATACAGCAGGTTAGGATCCAGGCTACTGTAGGGCCCCACTTATACAGCAGGTTAGGATCCAGGCTACTGTAGGGCCCCACTTATACAGCAGGTTAGGATCCAGGCTACTGTAGGGGCCCCACTTATACAGCAGGTTAGGATCCAGGCTCCTGTAGGGCCCCACTTATACAGCAGGTTAGGATCCAGGCTACTGTAGGGCCCCACTTATACAGCAGGTTAGGATCCAGGCTACTGTAGGGCCCCACTTATACAGCAGGTTAGGATCCAGGCTACTGTAGGGCCCCACTTATACAGCAGGTTAGGATCCAGGCTACTGTAGGGCCCCACTTATACAGCAGGTTAGGATCCAGGCTACTGTAGGGCCCCACTTATACAGCAGGTTAGGATCCAGGCTACTGTAGGGCCCCACTTATACAGCAGGTTAGGATCCAGGCTACTGTAGGGCCCCACTTATACAGCAGGTTAGGATCCAGGCTACTGTAGGGCCCCTCTTATACAGCAGGTTAGGATCCAGGCTACTGTAGGGCCCCACTTATACAGCAGGTTAGGATCCAGGCTACTGTACGGCCCCACTTATACAGCAGGTTAGGATCCAGGCTACTGTAGGGCCCCACTTATACAGCAGGTTACGATCCAGGCTACTGTAGGGCCCCACTTATACAGCAGGTTAGGATCCAGGCTACTGTAGGGCCCCACTTATACAGCAGGTTAGGATCCAGGCTACTGTAGGGCCCCACTTATACAGCAGGTTAGGATCCAGGCTACTGAAGGGCCCCACTTATACAGCAGGTTAGGATCCAGGCTACTGTAGGGCCCCACTTATACAGCAGGTTAGGATCCAGGCTACTGTAGGGCCCCACTTATACAGCAGGTTAGGATCCAGGCTACTGTAGGGCCCCACTCATACAGCAGGTTAGGATCCAGGCTACTGTAGGGCCCCACTTATACAGCAGGTTAGGATCCAGGCTACTGTAGGACCCCACTTATACAGCAGGTTAGGATCCAGGCTACTGTAGGGCCCCACTTATACAGCAGGTTAGGATCCAGGCTACTGTAGGGCCCCACTTATACAGCAGGTTAGGATCCAGGTTACTGTAGGGCCCCACTTATACAGCAGGTTAGGATCCAGGCTACTGTAGGGCCCCACTTATACAGCAGGTTAGGATCCAGGCTACTGTAGGGCCCCACTTATACAGCAGGTTAGGATCCAGGCTACTGTAGGGCCCCACTTATACAGCAGGTTAGGATCCAGGCTACTGTAGGGCCCCACTTATACAGCAGGTTAGGATCCAGGCTACTGTAGGGCCCCACTTATACAGCAGGTTAGGATCCAGGCTACTGTAGGGCCCCACTTATACAGCAGGTTAGGATCCAGGCTACTGTAGGGCCCCACTTATACAGCAGGTTAGGATCCAGGCTACTGTAGGGCCCCACTTATACAGCAGGTTAGGATCCAGGCTACTGTAGGGCCCCACTTATACAGCAGGTTAGGATCCAGGCTACTGTAGGACCCCACTTATACAGCAGGTTAGGATCCAGGCTACTGTAGGGCCCCACTTATACAGCAGGTTAGGATCCAGGCTACTGTAGGGCCCCACTTATACAGCAGGTTAGGATCCAGGCTACTGTAGGGCCCCACTTATACAGCAGGTTAGGATCCAGGCTACTGTAGGGCCCCACTTATACAGCAGGTTAGGATCCAGGCTACTGTAGGGCCCCACTTATACAGCAGGTTAGGATCCAGGCTACTGTAGGGCCCCACTTATACAGCAGGTTAGGATCCAGGCTACTGTAGGGCCCCACTTATACAGCAGGTTAGGATCCAGGCTACTGTAGGGCCCCACTTATACAGCAGGTTAGGATCCAGGCTACTGTAGGGCCCCACTTATACAGCAGGTTAGGATCCAGGCTACTGTAGGGCCCCACTTATACAGCAGGTTAGGATCCAGGCTACTGTAGGGCCCCACTTATACAGCAGGTTAGGATCCAGGCTACTGTAGGGCCCCACTTATACAGCAGGTTAGGATCCAGGCTACTGTAGGGCCCCACTTATACAGCAGGTTAGGATCCAGGCTACTGTAGGGCTCCACTTATACAGCAGGTTAGGATCCAGGCTACTGTAGGGCCCCACTTATACAGCAGGTTAGGATCCAGGCTACTGTAGAGCCCCACTTATACAGCAGGTTAGGATCCAGGCTACTGTAGGGCCCTGCTTATACAACAGGTTAGGTTTTGGCTACTGTAGGGCCCTGCTTATACAGCAGGCTAGGTTTTGGCTACTGTAGGGCCCCACTTATACAGCAGGTTAGGATCCAGGCTACTGTAGGGCCCTGCTTATACAACAGGTTAGGTTTTGGCTACTGTAGGGCCCTGCTTATACAGCAGGCTAGGTTTTGGCTACTGTAGGGCCCTGCTTATACAGCACGCTAGGTTTTGGCTACTGTAGGGCCCCACTTATACAGCAGGTTAGGTTCCAGGCTACTGTAGGGCCCTGCTTATACAGCAGGTTAGGTTTTGGCTACTGTAGGGCCCTGCTTATACAACAGGTTAGGTTCCAGGCTACTGTAGGGCCCTGCTTATACAGCAGGTTAGGTTATGGCTACCGTAAGGCCCTGCTTATACAGCAGGTTAGATTCCGCGCTACTTCAGGGTCCCACTTATAAAGCAGGTTATGTTCAAGGCTACTGTAGGGCCCTACTTATACAGCAGGTTAGGTTCCAGGCTACTCTAGGGCCCTGCTTATACAGCAGGTTAGGTTCGGTCTACTGTAGGGCTCCGTTTATACAGCAAGTTTTCTGGGCTACTGTAGGGCCCTCTTTATGCAGGAAGTTAGGTTCCAGGCTACTGTAGGGCTCTGCTTATATACCAGGTTAGGTTCCAGGCTACTGTAGGGCCCCACTTATACATCAGATTAGGTTCCAGGCCGCTGAAGGTGTTACTAGCACCTTGTTGCCAGCATTTAGTAATTTATACAGGAGAAGGGGTTACAAACCCCTTGCTCCTGGCATTTTAGTCGCCTCTTACAAAACGCACGGCCAAATTTTATAGCCATTTAATTTTTCATTGTTTTACTCTGGTTTGCCACTTTTATCATTCTATTATTTGTTTATACGTTTTGCCGTACTTTTGTCCATGGTGAACCTTGTCACATTTTTTTGGATGACTTATATCAGTGTTTGATTAGTCTGCCAGAAATGCACTGCACGCTAGTGGCTTCCTTTTGTGCCTTGTGATATGTTATTACATGTAAGCTACATTTATATACTGCGGAAACGGGATAAAGTTGTAATGTACAGTATATACAGCCTCTCCTCACGTAATGATGGAGTTGTATTCCTAAGACCTTGTTGGTAAACGAATTCGTCACTAAGTGAGGAACATACTATAATGGTAGTGGGTTTGTGTCAACCATCTTTGATATTGTTTTAATGTCACCTTTGTACCATTTATAACATTTCTGGTATATTTTTAAATGTTTGTACAGTAGTGTACTGTACAGTGGACCCCTGCTTTACGATCACCTCCCAATGCGACCAATTATGTAAGTGTATTTATGTAAGTGCGTTTGTACGTGTATGTTTGGGGGTCTGAAATGGACTAATCTACTTCACAATATTCCTTATGGGAAAAAATTCGGTCAGTACTGGCACCTGAACATACTTCTGGAATGAAAAAAGTTCGTTAACCGGGGGTCCACTGTATATTGTAATAAACAGATTTGAGGAAATCAGCTCTAATATACGTACATTATGTAGGTACGAATACTGGTCAGAGAGCCCGTTGTAAGTCTGAGTCATCAGTAAACGAATACATCGCTAAGCGAGGAGAGGCTGTAATAATAATAACAATAATCTTTATTTTTACAAGTACAGTGGACCCCCACTTTACGATCACCTCCCAATGCGACCAATTATGTAAGTGTATTTATGTAAATGCGTTTGTATGTGTATGTTTGGGGGTCTGAATGGACTAATCTAATTCACAATATTCCTTATGGGAACAAATTCGTTCAGTACTGGCACCTGAACATACTTCTGGAATGAAATAATATCGTAAACCGGGGGTCCACTGCACATACAGTGGACCCTCAACCAGCGATATTAATCCATTCCTGAGAGCTCATCGTTAGTCAGAATTATCGTTAGTCAAGTTAATTTTCCCCATAAGAAATAATGGAAATCAAATTAATCCGTGCAAGACACCCAAAAGTATTGAAAAAAAAATTTTTTTTACCACATGAAATATTAATTTTAATACACAAACTGAAGATTACATGCACAGTTACATGACACTTACCTTTATTGAAGATCTGGTGATGATTGATGGGATGGGAGGAGGGGAGAGTGTTGATGGTCTTAGTGTTTAGAAGGGGAATCCCCTTCCATTAGGACTTGAGGTGGCAAGTCTTTTTCTGGGGTTACTTCCCTTCTTCTTTTAATGCCACTAGGACCAGCTTCAGTCACTGGACTTCTGTTGCACAACATATCTGTCCATAGTGGCCTGTACCTCTCGTTCCTTTATGACTTTCCTAAAGTGTTTCACAACAGTGTCAGTGTAATAGTCACCAGCACGGCTTGCAGTAGCTGTGTCAGGGTGATTTTCATCCATGAAGGTTTGCACTTCAAGCCACTTTGCACACATTTCCTTAATCTTTGAAGTAGGCAACTTCTTCAATTTCTCTCTCCCGTCCTCCGAAGCAGTTTCCTCAGGTCTGCCCTCTTGCTGTTCAAGTTGATCTAGCAGCTCATCAGTGGTTAGTTCTTCATTGTCCTCCTCCACCAACTCTTCCACATCCTCCCCACTAACCTCCAACCCCAAGGACTTTCCCAATGCCACAATGGATTCCTCAACTGGCATAGGATTCCCAGGGTTAGCCTCAAACCCTTCAAAATCCCTTTGGTCTACACATTCTAGCCACAGCTTTTTCCAAGCAGAGTTCAATGTCCTCTTAGTCACTTCCTCCCAAGCCTTACCTATAATGTTTACACAATTGAGGATGGTAAAATGATCTTTCCAAAACTCTCTTAGAGTCAGTTGAGTTTCTGAGGTCACTACAAAGCACCTTTCAAACAGAGCTTTTGTGTACAGTTTTTTGAAGTTTGCAGTAACCTGCTGGTCCATGGGCTGCAGGAAAGGAGTGGTATTAGGAGGCAAAAACTTCACCTTAATGAAGCTCATGTCCCTAGAAAGTCGCTCTGCCAAGTCTGAAGGATGAACAGGAGCATTGTCTAACACCAGGAGGCACGTAAGGTCTAATTTATTTTCAATTAGGTAATTTTTCACATTGGGGGCAAATGCATGATGTAACCAGTCATAGAAAAAGTCCCTAGTGACCCATGCCTTACTGTTTGCCCTCCACAGCACACACAAATTAGCCTTGAGGACATTGTTTTTCCTGAACGCTCTGGGAGTTTCAGAGTGATACACCAATAAAGGCTTCACTTTGCAATCACCACTAGCATTGGCACACATCAACAGAGTAAGCCTGTCTTTCATAGGCTTATATCCTGGGAGTGCCTTTTCCTCCTCAGTAATGTATGTCCTGCTTGGCATTTTCTTCCAAAACAGGCCTGTTTCATCACAATTAAACACTTGTTCAGGTTTCAGTCCTTCACTGTCTATGTACTCCTTGAAGTCCTGCACATATTTTTCAGCCGATTTGTGGTCCGAACTGGCAGCCTCACCATGCCTTATCACTCTATGAATGCCACTACTCTTCTTAAATCTCTCAAACCAACCTTTGCTGGCCTTAAATTCACTCACATCACTAGTTGCTGGCATTTTTCTAATTAAATCGTCATGCAACTTCCTAGCCTTTTCACATATGATCGCTTGAGAGATGCTGTCTCCTGCTATCTGTTTCTCGTTTATCCACACCAATAAAAGTCTCTCAACATCTTCTATCACTTGCGATCTCAGTTTCGAAAACATAGTTGCACCTTTGGCAAGAACAGCTTCCTTGATTGCCGTTTTCTTGCCCACAATAGTAACGATGGTTGATTGGGGTTTATTATACAACCTGACCAGCTCAGAGATACGCACTCCACTTTCATATTTATCAATGATCTCTTTCTTCATCTCCATAGTAATTCTCACCCTTTTTGCTGTAGGGTTGGCACTAGAAGCTTTCTTGGGGCCCATGGTCACTTATTTTGCAGGTGCAATCACTAAAAAGGCTGTGATAATATGAAATGCTCCAGTTTTATGTTTGGAAGCGACCGCAGTGGCTGGCTGGCTTGTAAACACTGGCACCAAAGGGACAAGTGAGGTGTGCTCAGGCCAAAGTGGACGCGTATGGTACGGAACGAATAGTGCTGGTCGGGTTTTTAAGCGCTAGTCGAGGCAAAATTTTTGCGTTAAAATGTATCGCTAGTCAGATTTATCGTTAATCGATGCCATCGTTGGTCGAGGGTCCACTGTATTTATAAGCAAATTTTAATTTTTTGTTGAAACAAGAGAAAAACTGATTAAAAATAGAAGTTTGATGCGGTACGATAGTATTACTGGTGCCACGAGTCACCACTTATGTCAACTACAGTGGACCCTCGGCTAACGATTTTAATGTGTTCCAGAGAGCTTGTCCTTAAGTGATTTTATCGTTAGCCAAATTAATTTTCCTCATAAGAAATAATGGAAATCCAATTAATCCGTACCAGACAGCCAGAAGTACTAAAAAAACTAATTTTTTTTACATGAAATATACATTTCCCTACAAATAAAACAATGAGACATGCAGAGTAACTACATAAATAAATGTTAAAATGACACTTACCTTTATTGAAGAGTATTGATGAGTGATGAGACATTGTTTTTCTTAAACACCCTGCGATTTTCAGTGATACATGAGTAAAGGCTTCACTTTACAATCCCCACAAACATTACAACATGAGAGTTAGCCTGTCTTTCATAGGCTTGTGTCCTGGGAGTGCCTTTTTCCCCTGAGTAATGTAGGTCCTGTTTGGCATTGTCTTCCAGAACACGCCTGTTTCCTCGCAATTAAACACTTGTTGGGGTTGGAATTTTTCAGCTTCGCCATGCCTTATAACACCGTGTATGCCACCATGATTCTTAAATCTCTTAAACCAACCTTTGCTGGCCTTAAATTCACTAATATGAGCACTAGTTCCAGGCATTTTTTCTTGTTCACCTGGGTGTTAGTCGACTGGTGTTTACCTGGAGTTTACCTGGAGAGAGTTCTGGGGGTCAACGCCCCCGCAGCCCGGTCTGTGACCAGGCCTCCTGGTGGATCAGAGCCTGATCAACCAGGCTGTTGCTGCTGGCTGCACGCAAACCAGCGTACGAGCCACAGCCCGGCTGGTCAGGAACCGACTTTAGGTGCTTGTCCAGTGCCAGCTTGAAGACTGCCAGGGGTCTGTTGGTAATCCCCCTTATGTATGCTGAGAGGCAGTTGAGCAGTCTCGGGCCCCTGACACTTATTGTATGGTCTCGTAACGTGCTAGTGACACCCCTGTTTTTCATTGGGGGGATGTTGCATCGTCTGCCAAGTCTTTTGCTTTCGTAGTGAGTGATTTTCGTGTGCAAGTTCGGTACTAGTCCCTCTAGGATTTTCCAGGTGTATATAATCATGTATCTCTCCCGCCTGCGTTCCAGGGAATACAGGTTTAGGAACCTCAAGCGCTCCCAGTAATTGAGGTGTTTTATCTCCGTTATGCGCGCCATGAAGGTTCTTTGTACATTTTCTAGGTCAGCAATTTCACCTGCCTTGAAAGGTGCTGTTAGTGTGCAGCAATATTCCAGCCTAGATAGAACAAGTGACCTGAAGAGTGTCATCATGGGCTTGGCCTCCCTAGTTTTGAAGGTTCTCATTATCCATCCTGTCATTTTTCTAGCAGATGCGATTGATACAATGTTATGGTCCTTGAAGGTGAGATCCTCCGACATGATCACTCCCAGGTCTTTGACGTTGGTGCTTCGCTCTATTTTGTGGCCAGAATTTGTTTTGTACTCTGATGAAGATTTAATTTCCTCGTGTTTACCATATCTGAGTAATTGAAATTTCTCATCGTTGAACTTCATATTGTTTTCTGCAGCCCACTGAAAGATTCGGTTGATGTCCGCCTGGAGCCTTGCAGTGTCTGCAATGGAAGACACTGTCATGCAGATTCGGGTGTCATCCTGGGGGCAAGATTAAGGACCCCAATGGAAATACGTTAGACAGTCCTCAGTGACACACTGACTTTCTTGGGTAATCCTGGGTGGCTAACCCTCCGGGGTTAATTGTTTCTTGTTAAGCCACACCAACAACACTCTTTCCACATCTTCGAGTAGTACAGCTGACGGTGGTGCAGCAGCAGCTGATGGTGGTGCAGCAGCAGCTGACCATGGTACAGCACCAGCTGATGGTGGTGCAGCAGCAGTTGATGGTGGTGCAGCAGCAGCTGATGGTGGTGCAGCAGCAGCTGACAGTGGTGCAGCAGCAGCTGACGGTGGTGCAGCAACAGCTGAAGGTGGTGCAGCAACAGCTGACCATGGTGCAGCAGCAGCTGACGGTGGTGCAGCAGCAGCTGACGGTGGTGCAGCAACAGCTGACGGTGGCACAGCAGCAGCAGCAGCTGACTGTGGTACAGCAGCAGCTGATGGTGGTGCAGCAGCAGCTGATGGTGGTGCAGCAGCAGCTGATGGTGGTGCAGTAGCAGCAGCTGATGGTGGTGCAGCAGCAGCTGATAGTGGTGCAGCAGCAGCTGGCCGTGGTACAGCAGCAGCTGATGGTGGTGCAGCAGCAGCTGATGGTGGTGCAGCAGCTGACCGTGGTACAGCAGCAGCTGACAGTGGTACAGCAGCAGCTGACCATGGTACAGCAGCAGCTGATGGTGCAGCAGCAGCTGACCATAGTACAGCAGCAGCTGACTGTGGTACAGCAGCAGCTGATGGTGGTACAGCAGCAGCTGACCATGGTACAGCAGCAGCTGATGGTAGTACAGCAGCAGCTGACCGTGGTGTAGCAGCAGCTGACCGTGGTGCAGCAGCAGCTGACCGTGGTGCAGCAGCAGCTGATGGTAGTACAGCAGCAGCTGACCATGGTGCAGCAGCAGCTGATGGTAGTACAGCAGCAGTTGACTGTGGTACAGCAGCAGCTGACTGTGGTACAGCAGCAGATGATGGTGGTACAGCAGCAGCTGATGGTGGTACAGCAGCAGCTGACCGTGGTACAGCAGCAGCTGATGGTACAGCAGCAGTTGACCGTGGTACAGCAGCAGTTGACCGTAGTACAGCAGCAGTTGACCGTGGTGCAGCAGCAGCTGATGGTAGTACAGCAGCAGTTGACTGTGGTGCAGCAGCAGCTGATGGTGGTACAGCAGCAGTTGACTGTGGTGCAGCAGCAGCTGATGGTGGTACAGCAGCAGTTGACCGTGGTACAGCAGCAGTTGACCGTAGTACAGCAGCAGTTGACCATGGTGCAGCAGCAGCTGATGGTGGTACAGCAGCAGTTGACCATGGTACAGCAGCAGACCATGGTACAGCAGCAGCTGACCGTGGTACAGCAGCAGCTGATGGTGGTACAGCAGCAGCTGACCGTGGTACAGCAGCAGCTGACCATGGTACAGCAGCAGCTGACTGTGGTACAGCAGCAGCTGATGGTGGTACAGCAGCAGCTGACCATGGTACAGCAGCAGCTGACCGTGGTACAGCAGCAGCTGACTGTGGTACAGCAGCAGCTGATGGTGGTACAGCAGCAGCTGACCATGGTACAGCAGCAGCTGACCATGGTACAGCAGCAGCTGACTGTGGTACAGCAGCAGCTGATGGTGGTACAGCAGCAGCTGACCATGGTACAGCAGCAGCTGACCGTGGTGCGATAGTATTTCGATAGTATTTCTCACCCTTTTTACCGCAGGGTTGGCACCAGAAGCTTTCTTTGGGCCCATGGTGGCTTATTTAGTAGTTACAAGCACTAAAAACAATGGAATAAAACAAAATATATCGAATGTATGCATGGAACCGTCCACCCTGGCTTATAAACAGTGGCACACTAGCTGAAGGCAGGGCAGCTGAGGCTCTCAGGCCAGATGGACAGGCGGACGCATTTGGGACAAATGTCCTTACCCGAGTTTTTCATCGTTTTCTGAGCCAATATTTTTACGAAAAGACGCATCGATGTCCGATTTTATCGCTACCTGATGTCATTGTTACCCGAGGGTCCAGTGTATCTTTGATAGTGTTTTAATGTCACCTTTGCACCATTTATAACGCTTCTGGTATATTTTTAAATGTTTATACAGTAGTGTAATGTATATTGTAGTAAACAGTAGAGGAAATCAGCTCTTAATGTACATTATTTAGGTGTGCACACTGGTCAGACAGCCCGTTGTAAGTCCGAGTCATCAGTAAATGAATACGTCACTAAGCGAGGAGAGGCTGAAATAATAACAATAATCTTTATTTCTACAAGCACATGTACAAGGTATACAGAACATAGCTGACATCAATGACATTCTACTATATAGAAAGCCCCCTTGTTCTGCAGAGCTTTTCCCACAAATTAGGTCAATTTTGTCCCAGGATGTGACCCACACCTAACACCCATATACCTGTTTTACTGCTAGGTGAACATGGACAGCAGGTGTCTTATGGAAACATCCTAATATTTCCACCCGTACCAGGGATTGACCCATGGATCTCAGTGTGTGAGCCGAGTGCACCAACAATTGCGCTGCAGGACACATCATGGTGTGTACCTGTCCAGCGAGAGAGCTTGCAATGGGCATGTTTTCGATAAAGGTAATAGAATGCTAATGTTGCAGTGTTATAACTGTAGTGGAAGCTTGCCTCTGGCAACACAGTGATGTAGTGAATGATGGTGAAAGTTTTTCTTTTTCAGGTCACCCTTCCTTGGTGGGAGACAGCAAATGTGTTAATTAAAAATTCAAATTCTTAACTCCATCTCAACATGCACAGGCGGTCCTCGATTTACGATAGGGTTACATTACGACAAACCCATCCTAAGTCGAAAATTAAAAAATATCGTAAGTCGAAAATTTGAAAATGTCGTAAGTTGAACATTCGAAAATGTTTTAAGTCTTAAAGTAAAAAATATCATAGTCAAGAATTCAAAAATATTGTATGTCGAAAATATTTAAGTTGAATAGCCAGGTAGCGCAAAAAGTGTAGAAATGTTAGTTGGTGCGGTAACTGGGGAATGACTCTTCTGGCTGACTTCAGACTCTCATCAGTTTCTAGGAATTTTGTAGACTACCAGCTTGTTGTGGTACTGACAGTGTTGTGGTACTGACAGTGTTGTGGTACTGACAGTGTTGTGGTACTGACAGTGTTGTGGTACTGACAGTGTTGTGGTACTGACAGTGTTGTGGTACTGACAGTGTTGTGATACTGACAGTGTTGTGGTACTGACAGTGTTGTGGTACTGACAGTGTTGTGGTACTGACAGTGTTGTGGTACTGACAGTGTTGTGGTACTGACAGTGTTGTGGTACTGACAGTGTTGTGGTACTGACAGTGTTGTGGTACTGACAGTGTTGTGGTACTGACAGTGTTGTGATACTGACAGTGTTGTGGTACTGACAGTGTTGTGATACTGACAGTGTTGTGGTACTGACAGTGTTGTGATACTGACAGTGTTGTGGTACTGACAGTGTTGTGGTACTGACAGTGTTGTGGTACTGACAGTGTTGTGGTACTGACAGTGTTGTGGTACTGACAGTGTTGTGATACAGACAGTGTTGTGGTACTGACAGTGTTGTGATACTGACAGTGTTGTGGTACTGACAGTGTTGTGGTACTGACAGTGTTGTGATACTGACAGTGTTGTGGTACTGACAGTGTTGTGGTACTGACAGTGTTGTGGTACTGACAGTGTTGTGGTACTGACAGTGTTGTGATACTGACAGTGTTGTGGTACTGACAGTGTTGTGGTACTGACAGTGTTGTGATACTGACAGTGTTGTGGTACTGACAGTGTTGTGGTACTGACAGTGTTGTGATACTGATAGTGTTGTGGTACTGACAGTGTTGTGGTACTGACAGTGTTGTGATACTGACAGTGTTGTGGTACTGACAGTGTTGTGGTACTGACAGTGTTGTGATACTGACAGTGTTGTGATACTGACAGTGTTGTGGTACTGACAGAGTTGTGGTACTGACAGTATTGTGGTACTGACAGTGTTGTGGTACTGACAGTGTTGTGGTACTGACAGTGTTGTGGTACTGACAGTGTTGTGATACTGACAGTGTTGTGGTACTGACAGTGTTGTGGTACTGACAGTGTTGTGGTACTGACAGTATTGTGGTACTGACAGTGTTGTGGTACTGACAGTGTTGTGATACTGACAGTATTGTGGTACTGACAGTGTTGTGGTACTGACAGTGTTGTGGTACTGACAGTGTTGTGATACTGACAGTGTTGTGATACTGACAGTGTTGTGGTACTGACAGTGTTGTGGTACTGACAGTGTTGTGGTACTGACAGTGTTGTGATACTGACAGTGTTGTGGTACTGACAGTGTTGTGGTACTGACAGTGTTGTGGTACTGACAGTATTGTGGTACTGACAGTGTTGTGGTACTGACAGTGTTGTGGTACTGACAGTATTGTGGTACTGACAGTGTTGTGGTACTGACAGTGTTGTGGTACTGACTATTGTGGTACTGACAGTGTTGTGGTACTGACAGTGTTGTGGTACTGACAGTGTTGTAGTACTGACAGTGTTGTGGTACTGACAGTGTTGTAGTACTGACAGTGTTGTGATACTGACAGTGTTGTGGTACTGACAGTGTTGTGGTACTGACTGTTGTGGTACTGACAGTATTGTGGTACTGACAGTGTTGTGGTACTGACAGTGTTGTGGTACTGACAGTGTTGTAGTACTGACAGTGTTGTGGTACTGACAGTGTTGTGATACTGACAGTGTTGTGGTACTGACAGTGTTGTGGTACTGACAGTGTTGTGGTACTGACAGTATTGTGGTACTGACAGTGTTGTGGTACTGATAGTGTTGTAGTACTGACAGTGTACTTGTTGTGATACTGACAGTGTTGTGGTACTGACAGTGTTGTGGTACTGACAGTGTTGTGGTACTGACAGTATTGTGGTACTGACAGTGTTGTGGTACTGACAGTGTTGTGGTACTGACAGTGTTGTGGTACTGACAGTGTTGTGGTACTGACAGTATTGTGGTACTGACAGTGTTGTGGTACTGACAGTGTTGTGGTACTGACAGTGTTGTGGTACTGACAGTGTTGTGGTACTGACAGTGTTGTGATACTGACAGTGTTGTGGTACTGACAGTGGTACTGACAGTGTTGTGGTACTGACAGTGTTGTGGTACTGACAGTGTTGTGATACTGACAGTGTTGTGGTACTGACAGTGTTGTGATACTGACAGTGTTGTGGTACTGACAGTGTTGTGGTACTGACAGTGTTGTGATACTGACAGTGTTGTGGTACTGACAGTGTTGTGGTACTGACAGTGTTGTGGTACTGACAGTGTTGTGGTACTGACAGTGTTGTGGTACTGACAGTGTTGTGGTACTGACAGTGTTGTGGTACTGACAGTGTTGTGCTACTGACAGTGTTGTGGTACTGACAGTGTTGTGGTACTGACAGTGTTGTGGTACTGACAGTGTTGTGGTACTGACAGTGTTGTGATACTGACAGTGTTGTGGTACTGACAGTGTTGTGATACTGACAGTGTTGTGGTACTGACAGTGTTGTGATACTGACAGTGTTGTGGTACTGACAGTGTTGTGGTACTGACAGTGTTGTGATACTGACAGTGTTGTGATACTGAGTGTTGTGGTACTGACAGTGTTGTGGTACTGACAGTGTTGTGGTACTGACAGTGTTGTGGTACTGACAGTGTTGTAGTACTGACAGTGTTGTGGTACTGACAGTGTTGTGGTACTGACAGTGTTGTGGTACTGACAGTGTTGTGGTACTGACAGTATTGTGGTACTGACAGTGTTGTGGTACTGACAGTGTTGTGGTACTGACAGTGGTATTGTTATACCAACAGTGGTATTGTGATATCAACAGTGGTATTGTGATACCAACAGTGGTATTGTGATACCAACAGTGGTATTGTGATATCAACAGTGGTATTGTGATACCAACAGTGGTATTGTGATACCAACAGTGATATTGTGATACCAACAGTGGTATTGTGATACCAACAGTGGTATTGTGATATCAACAGTGGTATTGTGATATCAACAGTGGTATTGTGATATCAACAGTGGTATTGTGATACCAAGAGTGGTATTGTGATACCAACAGTGATATTGTGATACCAACAGTGGTATTGTGATACCAACAGTGGTATTGGTATATTAACAGTGGTATTGTGATATCAACAGTGGTATTGTGATACCAACAGTGGTATTGTGATACCAAACGTGATATTGTGATACCATCAGTGGTATTGTGATACCAACAGTGGTATTGTGATATCAACAGTGGTATTGTGATATCAACAGTGGTATTGTGATACGAACAGTGGTATTGTGATACCAACAGTGATATTGTGATACCAACAGTGGTATTGTGATACCAACAGTGGTATTGTGATACCAACAGTGGTATTGTGATATCAACAGTGGTATTGTGATATCAACAGTGGTATTGTGATACCAACAGTGGTATTGTGATACCAACAGTGATATTGTGATACCAACAGTGGTATTGTGATACCAACAGTGGTATTGTGATATCAACAGTGGTATTGTGATATCAACAGTGGTATTGTGATATCAACAGTGGTATTGTGATACCAACAGTGGTATTGTGATACCAACAGTGATATTGTGATACCAACAGTGGTATTGTGATACCAACAGTGGTATTGTGATATCAACAGTGGTATTGTGATATCAACAGTGGTATTGTGATACCAACAGTGGTATTGTGATACCAACAGTGATATTGTGATACCAACAGTGGTATTGTGATACCAACAGTGGTATTGTGATATCAACAGTGGTATTGTGATATCAACAGTGGTATTGTGATACCAACAGTGGTATTGTGATACCAACAGTGGTATTGTGATATCAACAGCGGTATTGTGATATCAACAGTGGTATTGTGATACCAACAGTGGTATTGTGATACCAACAGTGGTATTGTGATACCAACAGTGATATTGTGATACCAACAGTGGTATTGTGATACCAACAGTGTTAGTGTGATACCAACAGTGGTATTGTGATACCAACAGTGGTATTGTGATACCAACAGTGGTATATCAACAGTGTATTGTATCAACAGTGGTATTGTGATACCAACAGTGGTATTGTGATATCAGTGATATTGTGATAATAACAGTGGTATTGTGATATCAACAGTGGTATTGTGATATCAACAGTGGTATTGTGATACCAACAGTGGTATTTTGATATCAACAGTGGTATTGTGATACCAACAGTGGTATTGTGATACCAACAGTGGTATTGTGATATCAACAGTGGTATTGTGATATCAACAGTGGTATTGTGATATCAACAGTGGTAGTGTGATACCAACAGTGGTATTGTGATATCAACAGTGGTATTCTGGAACCCACAAACTGTGCAAAGGAACACTTGTGTACAGCTCAGATTTAGGCTTAAGTAGGTCCTGCCCAGTATGGTCCAGTAGACCTCCTGCAGTGCTACTTCTTACTTACGAAATATTCCCCTTAATAAACATTCTGTACTGTACACCTGTGTACAGTACAGAATGTTTATTATGGAGGTTAAAGGGTCGTCCTGGGTAATGTACACACATTACCTGGGGTATACCTTTAATGTGCACATGTTATGTGGAGTATACCTGGTAATGTACACACATTACCTGGGGTATACCTATAATGTGCACATGTTATGTGGAGTATACCTGGTAATGTACACACATTACCTGGGGTATACCATTAATGTGCACATGTTGGAGTATACCTGGTAATTTTTTTTATTAACACACTGGCCGATTCCCACCAAGGCAGGGTGGCCCACCAAGGCAGGGTGGCCCACCAAGGCAGGGTGGCCCACCAAGGCAGGGTGGCCCACCAAGGCAGGGTGGCCCACCAAGGCAGGGTGGCCCACCAAGGCAGGGTGGTCTACCAAGGCAGGGTGGCCCACCAAGGCAGGGTGGTCCACCAAGGCAGGGTGGCCCACCAAGGCAGGGTGGCCCACCAAGGCAGGGTGGCCCACCAAGGCAGGGTGACCCACCAAGGCAGGGTGGGCCACCAAGGTAGGGTGGCCCACCAAGGCAGGGTGGCCCACCAAGGCAGGGTGGCCCACCAAGGCAGGGTGGCCCACCAAGGCAGGGTGGCCCACCAAGGCAGGGTGGTCCACCAAGGCAGGGTGGCCCACCAAGGCAGGGTGGCCCGAAAAAGAAAAACTTTCACCATCATTCACTCCATCACTGTCTTGCCAGAAGGGTGCTTTACACTACAGTTTTTAAACTGCAACATTAACACCCCTCCTTCAGAGTGCAGGCACTGTACTTCCCATCTCCAGGACTCAAGTCCGGCCTGCCGGTTTCCCTGAACCCCTTCATAAATGTTACTTTGCTCACACTCCAACAGCACGTCAAGTATTAAAAACCATTTGTCTCCATTCACTCCTATCAAACACGCTCACGCATGCCTGTTGGAAGTCCAAGCCCCTCGCACACAAAACCTCCTTTACCCCCTCCCTCCAACCTTTCCTAGGCCGACCCCTACCCCGCCTTCCTTCCACTACAGACTGATACACTCTTGAAGTCATTCTGTTTCGCTCCATTCTCTCTACATGTCCGAACCACCTCAACAACCCTTCCTCAGCCCTCTGGCCAACAGTTTTGGTAATCCCGCACCTCCTCCTAACTTCCAAACTACGAATTCTCTGCATTATATTCACACCACATATTGCCCTCAGACATTATCTGGGAGTATACTCTTAATGTACATATGTTATGTGGAGTATACCTGGTAATGCACTAACATCCCATATCATAAAAATCTTTAGGGTCCTAAGAAGCAAGATCACCACCATCTAGAAACCCATCAGTTACACAACCCAGGGCAACATGGGTTTAGAACAGGTCGCTCCTGTCTGTCAACTATTGGATCACTACGACAAGGTCCTAAATGCACTAGAAGACAAAAAGAATGCAGATGTAATATATACAGACTTTGCAAAAGCCTTCGATGGATCTATAATTTCCTCACTAACAGAACACAGAGAGTAGTCGTCAACAGAGTAAAGTCCGAGGCAGCTACGGTGAAAAGCTCTGTTATGACACTTTGCAAAGCTCCAGGCAGACATCAACCAAATCTTTCAGTGGGCTGCAGAAAACAATATGAAGTTCAACGATGAGAAATTTCAATTACTCAGATATGGTAAACATGAGGAAATTAAATCTTCATCAGATAGAGCGAAACACCAACGTCAAAGACCTGGGAGTGATCATGTAGGATCTCACCTTCAAGGACCATAACATTGTATCAATCGCATCTGCTAGAAAAATGACAGGATGGATAATGAGAACCTTCAAAACTAGGGAGGCCAAGCCCATGATGACACTCTTCAGGTCACTTGTTCTATCTAGGCTGGAATATTGCTGCACACTAACAGCACCTTTCAAGGCAGGTGAAACACGGCGCGCATAACGGAGATAAAACACCTCAATTATTGGGAGCGCTTGAGGTTCCTAAACCTGTATTCCCTGGAACGCAGGAGGGAGAGATACATGATTATATACACCTGGAAAATCCTAGAGGGAAGTACCGAGTAAGAGACCATACAATAAGTGTCAGGGGCCCGAGACTGTTCAACTGCCTCCCAGCACACATAAGGGGGATTACCAACAGACCCCTGGCAGTCTTCAAGCTGGCACTGGACAAGCACCTAAAGTCAGTTCCGGATCAGCCGGGCTGTGGCTCGTATGTTGGTTTGCGTGCAGCCAGCAGCAACAGCCTGGTTGATCAGGCTCTGATCCACCAGGAGGCCTGGTCTCAGACCGGGCCGCGGGGGCGTTGACCCCCGGAACTCTCTCCAGGTAAACTCCAGGTAGTGTACACATATTACCTGGGATATACCTGAAGAGTGCTCTGGGGATCAACGCCCCTGTGTTGACCCCTAAAGCTCATATACGAAACCACGGGGGGGGGGAGAGTTGAAAGATAGCTCTAGGCCTTTCGTGCTACGGTCAGTACATCATCAGGAGCTTGCAGTGTTGCAGAAGAGTTATTCGGGCAAAAACGCTGACTCTGAACGTATTTGCTCGGATTTTATTCTCTTTTTTGCAACATTGCAAGCTCCTGATATGTTGATTGCGACGTGAAAGGCCTAGAGCTATCTTCCAACCCGCTCCTGCCGTGGTTGTTGTGCATGTTGCGTAGCTTGTTCGGGATTTCTTTTTGGATAATATGGTGGTATGTGACGGCCTGTGACCGGGCCGCGGGGGGGCGCTGACCCTGGACACCCTCTCCAGGTATGTTTAATGAGTTAAGTGTACCTGTAGCTGGATCAACTTAGAAGCTACTAGAGGAATAGTGTTTTATGTGGGTTGCTACACGTGTTGGGGTGGAATCAATAAAGGTGTGAGAGAGAGAGTTGGGTCTGGCTTGTTGAATCACCAGGCAGTGTAGGACTGGCGGGGCGGCACCGTACTGGCTGCTGCTGTGTCTCTCTCTGCTGCTGTCTGTCTGCTGCTCCAGTGTTGGTCTGTCTGCCAACCTAGCTTCTACCCCAACTATACATATTACTACTACCCCACCTACATACACTACTACCCCACCTACATACACTACTACCCCACCTACATACACTACTACCCCACCTACATACACTACTACCCCACCTACATAAACTACTACCCCACCTACATACACTACTACCCCACCTACATACACTACTACCCCACCTACATTACTACCCCATCTACATACACTATTATCCCACCTACATACACTACTACCCCACCTACACTACTACCCTAGGTACACACACACTACTATCCCACCTACACACTTCCCCAGCCACACCTACCCCAGCCACAACACCTTACCTCGTGCTTCCACTGGTATATTCCACTCATATCCTCACACCAACAAACTTGTGTCGTAGCTGTCAGCGTCAACTTTCAACCCTTCTCAGTGCTCAAACTCTCATCAACTCCAGTAGACTAAGAGTGAGAAAACGACTTAAATATATACGTGGGTATATCTCGGCTTCCGACGAACCATCTTCGGCTTCCTAGTGTGGAAAAAATTGTCTGGAGTCCTGTTATCGGTGGGGCGTTGCCACCTGTTGTGTAGACATCTGTTTGCGCATTCTCAACGGGATGAATATATTCTGTTGTCGGAGCCGAAATTCTGTTGATGGGACCTGTTTACTGCCCATCCCATTTCTTCCCCAAGGTAAGACTACGAGGGATAGTAGATGTTGAGGTTATCAGTCCCTCAGAATTGAAGGTGTTGGAACTGGAGACCTTTTAGGTAATCAATCCCTCATCCTTGACGGTGTTGAGGCATTAAACACATGTGCAACACCTGAGTGTCTTAATGTGAAGACGTTCCGACAATCAGTGGCTTCATCAGTTCAATACAGAGAGGGTATGTGAAGAGAGTGGAAGATAAGGTAATCGGTCCTTCAGGACTCTTGATATACTGGAATCAGATGGGGTGCAGCAGCTGATGACGACATCATAGGTTGGCGGGGCCCACTAGTGGAAGTAGGGCATGTCCTCTTGGGCACACTAGGTGCCCCCCACACTGCTGGTGTTCCCACAATGTAACTATCATATAGAATAGTGTAGCAACACTGCTGGTGTTCCCACAATGTAACTATCATATAGAATAGTGTAGCAACACTGCTGGTGTTCCCACAATGTAACTATCATATAGAATAGTGTAGCAACACTGCTGGTGTTCCCACAATGTAACTATCATATAGAATAGTGTAGCAACACTGCTGGTGTTCCCACAATGTAACTATCATATAGAATAGTGTAGCAACACTGCTGGTGTTCCTACAGTGTAACTATCATATAGAATAGTGTAGCAACACTGCTGGTGTTGCCACAATGTAACTATCATATAGAATAGTGTAGCAACACTGCTGGTGTTGCCACAATGTAACTATCATATAGAATAGTGTAGCAACACTGCTGGTGTTCCCACAATGTAACTATCATATAGAATAGTGTAGCAACACTGCTGGTGTTCCCACAATGTAACTATCATATAGAATAGTGTAGCAACACTGCTGGTGTTTCCACAATGTAACTATCATATAGAATAGTGTAGCAACACTGCTGGTGTTCCCACAATGTAACTATCATATAGAATAGTGTAGCAACACTGCTGGTGTTGCCACAATGTAACTATCATATAGAATAGTGTAGCAACACTGCTGGTGTTGCCACAATGTAACTATCATCTAGAATAGTGTAGCAACACTGCTGGTGTTGCCACAATGTAACTATCATATAGAATAGTTGTAGACAGCCTGTACTGTCTGTACAGACAGCCCATGCTGTCTGCCAGCTTAGTTCATATTTTGCGTCATGCTGGTGCTGCCACCTATAGGCCTTGCCACTTCAGTATGCCCAGACTTGCCTCACTCTCACTCACACAGCAGCCTAGCAGCAAGACACAAGTACTCCCAGCTCTCTCTCGTGGGCATGGCCCTCCTGGGCCATGGGCACAACACAAGCCTGTGTACCCACCACGACATTAACAATAAAGTAAGAAGACGTCTATCATTAACCACTTGCTTACAGCACCTACCAAACAAACCCATTATAAATGGTGACAGCGGTGCTCGCAGCAGTTGTGTTTGCCTGGAGAGAGGGAGGAAGAGGTATGAAGTCATCTTCACTTCATTACCCTACACAAGAAGCATCTGTCTCTCAACGAGTTATCCTGATGTCGTGTCTGCACGTTTGAGCATCTAGACACAGGTACAAGCAGGATCCAGGCCGAAATTTGCCGAAATTCTCCGAGAATTGTAAGTGGCGTCACAGTGACCCCACGCTACAGTGACTCCACGCTACAGTGTCCCACGCTGTTTCTTAAGTCACGTGTTCAGCGTCACTTGTATGCTGCTGTTGTTGTTCAGCTCAGCACAGCTGTTTCAGCAAGCCAGAGGTGAGTTTTGTGGTGATTTCTGCATCCAGTGTGAGTTTCTCCACGTGTTTGTGGGTGGGGGAGGAGAGGAGAGGAGAGGAAGTGGCTGTTCCTCACCTTGCCCATGCTCGCCCTACTCACGCTCACCCGTCTACCATACACCACTCACCACTGCCCACTCCCTCTGCTGTGTTTTCTGCTGTTTTCCATGTGAATTCATTGCCAGAGCTGTGTATCCGAGTGCCCGAGGCCACTCGAAGCTACGTGGACCAGCATGCCACGTAGATCACGACGCCAAGTGGATCGCGACGCCACGTGGATCGCGACGCCACGTGGGTGTGGGCGATGTCACGTGGATCTACCAGCCACGTGAGTTACCAGATGTTCCTGGCCACATGCTGTGGTCTGCTGCCCGCATCACATTGACATCACCCACGATGCTGCCCGACTTCATGACGTCACGATGTCTGCCTGACGTTGCCTCGAGATGTCTGCTGACGTCACCTCGAGATGTCTGCTGACGTCACCTTGAGATATCTGCTGACGTCACCTCAAGATGTCTGCTGACGTCACCTCGAGATGTCTGCTGACGTCACCTCGAGATGTCTGCTGACGTCACCTCGCAACATCACGCCTGACATCACATGATATCACATCGAGTGTTTCTAGTAATTATTTTAATATTGTCGAGAAGATTGAGAGAAAATATATGTTGTGTGTTAATTAATTCCTCTCAGTCAGTGTTCTCACATGTTGTACCGCAGTGTGTTTTTAAAGTTTCCGTGTGTCCAGTGATGTCTGAGCCAGACCTGAGTAGCACCACTGTGCTAAGTCACCCGTGTGACCAGTGTGTTTGACAGCTGATTACTCAGCCCTGAGCGTATGAGCCCTCTTGTACAGAAAGCTTTTATGCTCGTCGCTCGTGATGTTCTGCAGAATCGTACCTGCTACGATTCCCATCGAGATTTGTTTCACTTCACCTCCCGACCGTCAGAGTGCAGTTATATGTAGAGAAACAAGTCTGGGGACGCTTAGACTAACCTCTGCTATAACTCCAACTGTCGAGAGAATGACACGCTGTGTCAGCCTCGTGTCACAAGCTTCAGTGAGCAGCCTGCACAAAGAAGATGTCACTTTGACCGCTAGCTCTCTCACTGCAGTCTGGTGTATGATGTTACGACTCCCAGATGTTTCGCCCAGTTGTCTCTGCCACGACTCGCTCCACAACTCGCTCCACGCTCGCCGGCAGTGACAGCCCAGCGACAGTACCAGTCGAGAAGTGTCCTCCTGAGTCGCTTGCCAGAAGTCCTGCCCAGTTGCCGAGTTTTGTCGACGCCTCACTCGAGGGCACCAGCATGTCATGCCCCAGGTTGAGTGAAAACCTGCAGCGACTCCTACGATGTCTGCTTCACCGTTCCAGAGGAGACCGTAACCTGTTACATCACAGCTCAGCCGTAGCGATGTCTCCTGTGTTGCAGCATATGTCCAGACGCAGGAAGGCGTGCAGTGATGCCCTTCGACGCTCACTGCCTATGACCACGATGTTTAGCACACCCCACATGTTTTTTTCTTCCCTCCCTGTAGGAAGTTTTTTTTTTCCATGTCCATATGTATATATATGTTTTTATTTTGTGTTCTGTGCCCTGTTCCTACGAGAGAGAGACCGAGTTTCTTTTACTACCAGTATTTTCGCGTCGGGACGACGCGCGGTAGGTGGCCGAGCGTATGTAGACAGCCTGTACTGTCTGTACAGACAGCCCATGCTGTCTGCCAGCTTAGTTCATATTTCGCATCATGCTGGTGCTGCCACCTATAGGCCTTGCCACTTCAGTATGCCCAGACTTGCCTCACCCTCACTCACACAGCAGCCTAGCAACAAGACACAAGGCCTCCCAGCTCTCTCTCGTGGGTATAGCCCTCCCGGGCCATGGGCACAACACAAGCCTGTGTACCCACCACGACTTAAGAATAAACAAAGAAGCCTCCGAAGACGTATTCACACCCCGCTACCAAAAAACTCATTATATAGTGTAGCAACACTGCTGGTGTTCCTACAATGTAATTATCATATAGAATAGTGTAGCAACACTGCTGGTGTTGCCACAATGTAACTATCATATAGAATAGTGTAGCAACACTGCTGGTGTTCCTACAATGTAACTATCATATAGAATAGTGTAACAACACTGCTGGTGTTGCCACAATGTAATTATCATATAGAATAGTGTAGCAACACTGCTGGTGTTCCTACAATGTAATTATCATATAGAATAGTGTAGCAACACTGCTGGTGTTCCTACAATGTAATTATCATATAGAATAGTGTAGCAACACTGCTGGTATTCCTACAATGTAATTATCATATAGAATAGTGTAGCAACACTGCTGGTGTTCCTACAATGTAATTATCATATAGAATAGTGTAGCAACACTGCTGGTGTTCCTACAATGTAATTATCATATAGAATAGTGTAGCAACACTGCTGGTGTTCCTACAATGTAATTATCATATAGAATAGTGTAGCAACACTGCTGGTGTTCCTACAATGTAATTATCATATAGAATAGTGTAGCAACACTGCTGGTGTTCCTACAATGTAATTATCATATAGAATAGTGTAGCAACACTGCTGGTGTTCCTACAATGTAATTATCATATAGAATAGTGTAGCAACACTGCTGGTGTTCCTACAATGTAATTATCATATAGAATAGTGTAGCAACACTGCTGGTGTTCCTACAATGTAATTATCATATAGAATAGTGTAGCAACACTGCTGGTGTTCCTACAATGTAATTATCATATAGAATAGTGTAGCAACACTGCTGGTGTTCCTACAATGTAATTATCATATAGAATAGTGTAGCAACACTGCTGGTGTTCCTACAATGTAATTATCATATAGAATAGTGTAGCAACACTGCTGGTGTTCCTACAATGTAATTATCATATAGAATAGTGTAGCAACACTGCTGGTGTTACCACAATGTAATTATCATATAGAATAGTGTAGCAACACTGCTGGTGTTCCCACAATGTAATTATCATATAGAATAGTGTAGCAACATTGCTGGTGTTCCTACAATGTAATTATCATATAGAATAGTGTAGCAACACTGCTGGTGTTCCTACAATGTAATTATCATATAGAATAGTGTAGCAACACTGCTGGTATTCCTACAATGTAATTATCATATAGAATAGTGTAGCAACACTGCTGGTGTTCCTACAATGTAATTATCATATAGAATAGTGTAGCAACACTGCTGGTGTTCCTACAATGTAATTATCATATAGAATAGTGTAGCAACACTGCTGGTGTTCCTACAATGTAATTATCATATAGAATAGTGTAGCAACACTGCTGGTGTTACCACAATGTAATTATCATATAGAATAGTGTAGCAACACTGCTGGTGTTCCTACAATGTAATTATCATATAGAATAGTGTAGCAACACTGCTGGTGTTCCTACAATGTAATTATCATATAGAATAGTGTAGCAACACTGCTGGTGTACCTACAACGTAATTATAATATAGAATAGTGTAGCAACACTGCTGGTGTTACCACAATGTAATTATCATATAGAATAGTGTAGCAACACTGCTGGTGTTCCTACAATGTAATTATCATGTAGAATAGTGTAGCAACACTGCTGGTGTTCCTACAATGTAATTATCGTATAGAATAGTGTAGCAACACTGCTGGTGTTCCTACAATGTAATTATCATATAGAATAGTGTAGCAACACTGCTGGTGTTCCCACAATGTAACTATCATATAGAATAGTGTAGCAACACTGCTGGTGTTCCCACAATGTAACTATCATATAGAATAGTGTAGCAACACTGCTGGTGTTCCCACAATGTAACTATCATATAGAATAGTGTAACAACTCTGCTGGTGTTGCCACAATGTAACTATCATATAGAATAGTGTAGCAACACTGCTGGTGTTCCCACAATGTAACTATCATATAGAATAGTGTAGCAACACTGCTGGTGTTCCTACAATGTAACTATCATATAGAATAGTGTAGCAACACTGCTGGTGTTGCCGCAATGTAACTATCATATAGAATAGTGTAGCGACACTGCTGGTGTTCCCACAATGTAACTATCATATAGAATAGTGTAGCAACACTGCTGGTGTTCCTACAATGTAACTATCATATAGAATAGTGTAGCAACACTGCTGGTGTTGCCACAATGTAACTATCATATAGAATAGTGTAGCAACACTGCTGGTGTTCCTACAATGTAACTATCATATAGAATAGTGTAGCAACACTGCTGGTGTTCCTACAATGTAACTATCATATAGAATAGTGTAGCAACACTGCTGGTGTTCCTACAATGTAACTATCATATAGAATATTGTAGCAACACTGCTGGTGTTGCCACAATGTAACTATCATATAGAATAGTGTAGCAACACTGCTGGTGTTGCCACAATGTAACTATCATATAGAATAGTGTAGCAACACTGCTGGTGTTCCCACAATGTAACTATCATATAGAATAGTGTAGCAACACTGCTGGTGTTGCCACAATGTAACTATCATATAGAATAGTGTAGCAACACTGCTGGTGTTGCCACAATGTAACTATCATATAGAATAGTGTAGCAACACTGCTGGTGTTCCCACAATGTAACTATCATATAGAATAGTGTAGCAACACTGCTGGTGTTGCCACAATGTAACTATCATATAGAATAGTGTAGCAACACTGCTGGTGTTGCCACAATGTAACTATCATATAGAATAGTGTAGCAACACTGCTGGTGTTGCCACAATGTAACTATCATATAGAATAGTGTAGCAACACTGCTGGTGTTCCTACAATGTAACTATCATATAGAATAGTGTAGCAACACTGCTGGTGTTGCCACAGGTTGTAAACAAGCCCAGACGCGTAACATGAACCGGAGATTGAACCCTGGTCCTTTACCTTGCGAGTCGATTATGCTACAATCCAAGATGAATTAAAATAACCCGTTAGGCATTTAATGACTAGCAATTTAAAGTAGAGGGACTTTTAGGCACTTTAATGGTATACAGTGTTTGCAAGACTAATAATAATAATAATAATAATAATAATAATAATAATAATAATAATTCTCATTTTTAAGTCTTACTATATCCAGTATGTACACTCAACAGTTGACTAGAGGGTAGGTACCTGAGTAGAGGGTAGGTACCTGACTAGAGGGTAGGTACCTGACTAGAGGGTAGGTACCTGAGTAGAGGGTAGGTACCTGAGTAGAGGGTAGGTACCTGACTAGAGGGTAGGTACCTGACTAGAGGGTAGGTACCTGAGTAGAGGGTAGGTACCTGACTAGAGGGTAGGTACCTGACTAGAGGGTAGGTACCTGAGTAGAGGGTAGGTACCTGACTAGAGGGTAGGTACCTGAGTAGAGGGTAGGTACCTGAGTAGAGGGTAGGTACCTGAGTAGAGGGTAGGTACCTGACTAGAGGGTAGGTACCTGACTAGAGGGTAGGTACCTGACTAGAGGGTCGGTACCTGAGTAGAGGGTAGGTACCTGAGTAGAGGGTAGGTACCTGAGTAGAGGGTAGGTACCTGACTAGAGGGTAGGTACCTGACTAGAGGGTAGGTACCTGAGTAGAGGGTAGGTACCTGATTAGAGGGTAGGTACCTGACTAGAGGGTAGGTACCTGACTAGAGGGTAGGTACCTGACTAGAGGGTAGGTACCTGAGTAGAGGGTAGGTACCTGAGTAGAGGGTAGGTACCTGAGTAGAGGTTAGGTACCTGAGTAGAGGGTAGGTACCTGAGTAGAGGGTAGGTACCTGAGTAGAGGGTAGGTACCTGACTAGAGGGTAGGTACCTGAGTAGAGGGTAGGTACCTGAGTAGAGGGTAGATACCTGAGTAGAGGGTAGGTACCTGAGTAGAGGGTAGGTACCTGAGTAGAGGGTAGGTACCTGAGTAGAGGGTAGGTACCTGACTAGAGGGTAGGTACCTGACTAGAGGGTAGGTACCTGAGTAGAGGGTAGGTACCTGAGTAGAGGGTAGATACCTGAGTAGAGGGTAGGTACCTGAGTAGAGGGTAGGTACCTGAGTAGAGGGTAGATACCTGACTAGAGGGTAGGTACCTGAGTAGAGGGTAGGTACCTGAGTAGAGGGTAGGTACCTGACTAGAGGGTAGGTACCTGAGTAGAGGGTAGGTACCTGAGTAGAGGGTAGATACCTGACTAGAGGGTAGGTACCTGAGTAGAGGGTAGGTACCTGAGTAGAGGGTAGGTACCTGAGTAGAGGGTAGGTACCTGACTAGAGGGTAGGTACCTGAGTAGAGGGTAGGTACCTGACTAGAGGGTAGGTACCTGAGTAGAGGGTAGGTACCTGACTAGAGGGTAGGTACCTGACTAGAGGGTAGGTACCTGACTAGAGGGTAGGTGCCTGACTAGAGGGTAGGTACCTGACTAGAGGGTAGGTACCTGACTAGAGGATAGGTACCTGACTAGAGGATAGGTACCTGACTAGAGGGTAGGTACCTGAGTAGAGGGTAGGTACCTGACTAGAGGGTAGATACCTGACTAGAGGGTAGGTACCAGACTAGAGGGTAGGTACCTGACTAGAGGCTAGGTACCTGACTAGAGGGTAGGTACCTGACTAGAGGGTAGGTACCTGACTAGAGGGTAGGTACCTCACTAGAGGGTAGGTACTTTACTAGAGGGTAGGTACCTGAGTAGAGGGTAGGTACCTGACTAGAGGGTAGGTACCTGACTAGAGGGTAGGTACCTGACTAGAGGATAGGTACCTGACTAGAGGGTAGGTACCTGACTAGAGGGTAGGTACCTGAGTAGAGGTTAGGTACCTGAGTAGAGGGTAGGTACCTGAGTAGAGGGTAGGTACCTGAGTAGAGGGTAGGTACCTGAGTAGAGGGTAGGTACCTGAGTAGAGGGTAGGTACCTGACTAGAGGGTAGGTACCTGACTAGAGGGTAGGTACCTGACTAGAGGGTAGGTACCTGACTAGAGGGTAGATACCTGACTAGAGGGTAGGTACCTGACTAGAGGGTAGGTACTTTACTAGAGGGTAGGTACCTGACTAGAGGGTAGGTACCTGACTAGAGGGTAGGTACCTGACTAGAGGGTAGGTACCTGAGTAGAGGGTAGGTACCTGAGTAGAGGATAGGTACCTGACTAGAGGTTAGGTACCTGACTAGAGGGTAGGTACCTGACTAGAGGGTAGGTACCTGAGTAGAGGGTAGGTACCTGACTAGTGGGTAGGTACCTGACTAGAGGGTAGATACCTGACTAGAGGTAGGTACCTGACTAGAGGGTAGGTACCTTAGTAGAGGGTAGGTACCTGACTAGAGGGTAGGTACCTGACTAGAGGGTAGGTACCTGAGTAGAGGGTAGGTACCTGACTGGAGGGTAGGTACCTGACTAGAGGGTAGATACCTGACTGGAGGGTAGGTACCTGACTAGAGGGTAGGTACCTAACTAGAGGGTAGGTATCTGAGTAGAGGATAGGTACCTGACTAGAGGGTAGGTACCTGACTAGAGGGTAGGTACCTGAGTAGAGGGTAGGTACCTGACTAGAGGGTAGGTACCTGAGTAGAGGGTAGGTACCTGACTGGAGGGTAGGTACCTGACTAGAGGGTAGATACCTGACTGGAGGGTAGGTACCTGACTAGAGGGTAGGTACCTGACTAGAGGGTAGGTATCTGACTAGAGGGTAGGTACCTGACTTGAGGGTAGGTACCTGACTAGTGGGTAGGTACCTGACTAGAGGGTAGGTACCTGACTAAAGGTTAGGTACCTGAGTAGAGGGTAAGTACCTGACTAGAGGGTAGGTACCTGACAAGAGGATAGGTACCTACTTCCTACTAGGTGAATGAGTGGTAACAGGTGTCTCGTACCTTACTGCTAGGTGAACAAGGGGCCGCAGGTGTAAGGAAACACACGCCCACGCCGTCTCCATTTTCTCCACCCTGCCCCTGAATCGACCCCGGGGGCTTCAGTTGTAAGCTATTGATGAGTATGTGTGATAAACTTATTGAAAACTTATAGATTAGTTCTGGAGGAGAGATGATGTGTCATGTACCCCAGCGACCCCTAGTGTCTGTGTTGTGACTTATATAAGAGTGCTAGCCTTGATGGTGGGTCTTGAAGCTGATCAAGAGCCTCTTGATTCATAAGGGGGACCAGTACTAGCAGCCTGACTGGTGCAGGGGTCTTGATGTAGAGGGGACCACTAACAGCAGCCTGACTGGTGCAGGGGTCTTGATTTAGAGGGGACCACTAACAGCAGCCTGACTGGTGCAGGGGTCTTGATTTAGAGGGGACCACTAACAGCAGCCTGACTGGTGCAGGGGTCTTGATTTAGAGGGGACCACTAACAGCAGCCTGACTGGTGCAGGGGTCTTGATTTAGAGGGGACCACTAACAGCAGCCTGACTGGTGCAGGGGTCTTGATTTAGAGGGGACCACTAACAGCAGCCTGACTGGTGCAGGGGTCTTGATTTAGAGGGGACCACTAACAGCAGCCTGACTGGTGCAGGGGTCTTGATTTAGAGGGGACCACTAACAGCAGCCTGACTGGTGCAGGGGTCTTGATTTAGAGGGGACCACTAACAGCAGCCTGACTGGTGCAGGGGTCTTGATTTAGAGGGGACCACTAACAGCAGCCTGACTGGTGCAGGGGTCTTGATTTAGAGGGGACCACTAACAGCAGCCTGACTGGTGCAGGGGTCTTGATTTAGAGGGGACCACTAACAGCAGCCTGACTGGTGCAGGGGTCTTGATTTAGAGGGGACCACTAACAGCAGCCTGACTGGTGCGGGGGTCTTGATTTAGAGGGGACCACTAACAGCAGCCTGACTGGTACAGGGGTCTTGATTTAGAGTGGACCACTAACAGCAGCCTGACTGGTGCGGGGGTCTTGATTTAGAGGGGACCACTAACAGCAGCCTGACTGGTACAGGGGTCTTGATTTAGAGGGGACCACTAACAGCAGCCTGACTGGTACAGGGGTCTTGATTTAGAGGGGACCACTAACAGCAGCCTGACTGGTACAGGGGTCTTGATTTAGAGGGGACCACTAACAGCAGCCTGACTGGTGCGGGGGTCTTGATTTAGAGGGGACCACTAACAGCAGCCTGACTGGTACAGGGGTCTTGATTTAGAGGGGACCACTAACAGCAGCCTGACTGGTGCGGGGGTCTTGATTTAGAGGGGACCACTAACAACAGCCTGACTGGTACAGGGGTCTTGATTTAGAGGGGACCACTAACAGCAGCCTGACTGGTACAGGGGTCTTGATTTAGAGTGGACCACTAACAGCAGCCTGACTGGTGCGGGGGTCTTGATTTAGAGGGGACCACTAACAGCAGCCTGACTGGTACAGGGGTCTTGATTTAGAGGGGACCACTAACAGCAGCCTGACTGGTGCGGGAGTCTACTACACCAGGGTCATTAAGACTGGTTGGTTGGTTAATGGGGTTTGAAGTCTATCTACTATACCAGGGTCATTAAGACTGGTTGGTTGGTTAATGGGGTTTAAAGTGTACTACACCAGGGTCATTAAGACTGGTTGGCTGGTTAATGGGGTTTAAAGTCTATCTACTACACGAGGGCCATTAAGACTGATTGATTGGTTAATGGGGTTTAAAGTCTTCTACACCAGGGTCATTAAGACTGGTTGGTTGGTTAATTGGGTTTAAAGTCTATCTACTACACCAGGGTCATTAAGACTGGTTGGTTGGTTAATGGGGTTTAAAGTCTATCTACTACGCCAGGGTCATTAAGACTGGTTGGTTGGTTAATGGGGTTTAAAGTCTATCTTCTACACCAGGGCCATTAAGACTGGTTGGTTGGTTAATGGGGTTTAAAGTCTATCTACTACACCAGGGTCATTAAGACTGGTTAGTTGGTTAATGGGGTTTAAAGTTTATCTACTACACCAGGGTCATTAAGACTGGTTGGTTGGTTAATGGGGTTTAAAGTCTATCTACTACACCAGGGTCATTAAGACTGGTTGGTTGGTTAATGGGGTTTAAAGTCTATCTACTACACCAGGGTCATTAAGACTGGTTAGTTGGTTAATGGGAGTTAAAGTCTATCTACTACACCAGGGTCATTAAGACTGGTTGGTTGGTTAATGGGGTTTAAAGTCTATCTACTACACCAGGGTCATTAAGACTGGTTGGTTGGTTAATGGGGTTTAAAGTCTATCTACTACACCAGGGTCATTAAGACTGGTTGGTTGGTTAATGGGAGTTAAATTCTATCTACTACACCAGGGTCATTAAGACTGGTTGGTTGGTTAATGGGGTTTAAAGTCTATCTACTACACCAGGGTCATTAAGACTGGTTGGTTGGTTAATGGGGTTTAAAGTCTATCTACTACACCAGGGTCATTAAGACTGGTTAGTTGGTTAATGGGAGTTAAAGTCTATCTACTACACCAGGGTCATTAAGACTGGTTGGTTGGTTAATGGGGTTTAAAGTCTATCTACTACACCAGGGTCATTAAGACTGGTTGGTTGGTTAATGGGGTTTAAAGTCTATCTACTACACCAGGGTCATTAAGACTGGTTGGTTGGTTAATGGGAGTTAAAGTCTATCTACTACACCAGGGTCATTAAGACTGGTTGGTTGGTTAATGGGGTTTAAAGTCTATCTACTACACCAGGGTCATTAAGACTGGTTGGTTGGTTAATGGGGTTTAAAGTCTATCTACTACACCAGGGTCATTAAGACTGGTTGGTTGGTTAATGGGGTTTAAAGTCTACTACACCAGGGTCATTAAGACTGGTTGGTTGGTTAATGGGGTTTAAAGTCTATCTACTACACCAGGGTCATTAAGACTGGTTGGTTGGTTAATGGGGTTTAAAGTCTACTACACCAGGGTCATTAAGACTGGTCTTAACTAATACAGGAAATGATACGAGTCGTTTCCTTGATAATGATAAGATATCTTAAGTCTTAAGATTGTTCCCAATCTTAAGAAGTGACAAACCATTAAGGTGGTCAGAAAGTGGCTGTTGGAGTACAACCGCGAGAAAGTTCACATTAATCAGTATTTTAGGTATTAAAAGTATTCTTGACTGGTGGTATAGTAGATAGACTTTAAACCTCATTAACCAGCGTCAGGGGTAGCTTTGGTTTAAGGTGGAGGTAGGCAGCTAATAGCAACAACCTGGTTGAACAGCAATGGTTGATGTTGCCATGGTGATCCTTGCATGGGAGTGAGAGTTATGGAGGGGGATGTAGCGTGGGATGTCTGGAATGTTAATGGTGCAGAATGTTGTGGTGTAGGTGCCATGCTGGGTGATGAGGTAATGGTGGTGGTGATGGTAGTGGTAGTGGTGGTGATGGTAGTGGTGGTGGTGGTGATGGTAGTGGTGGTGGTGATGGTAGTGGTGGTGATGGTAGTGGTGGTGATGGTAGTGGTAGTGGTGGTGGTGGTAGTGGTGGTGATGGTAGTGGTGGTGGTGATGGTAGTGGTGGTGGTGGTGATGGTAGTGGTGGTGATGGTAGTGGTGGTGATGGTAGTGGTGGTGATGGTGATGGTAGTGGTGGTGGTGATGGTAGTGGTGGTGATGGTAGTGGTGGTGGTGGTGATGGTAGTGGTAGTGGTGGTGATGGTAGTGGTGGTGGTGGTGATGGTAGTGGTGGTGGTGATGGTAGTGGTGGTGATGGTAGTGGTGGTGGTGGTGATGGTAGTGGTAGTGGTGGTGATGGTAGTGGTGGTGATGGTAGTGGTGGTGATGGTGATGGTAGTGGTGGTGGTGGTGATGGTAGTGGTGGTGGTGGTGATGGTAGTGGTGGTGATGGTAGTGGTGGTGGTGGTGATGGTAGTGGTGGTGGTGATGGTAGTGGTAGTGGTGGTGATGGTAGTGGTGGTGGTGATAGTAGTGGTTGTGGTGGTGATGGTAGTGGTGGTGATGGTAGTGGTGGTGATGGTAGTGGTGGTGATGGTAGTGGTGGTGGTGATGGTAGTGGTGGTGATGGTAGTGGTGGTGATGGTAGTGGTGGTGGTGATGGTAGTGGTGGTGGTGGTGATGGTAGTGGTGGTAGTGGTGGTGGTGGTGATGGTAGTGGTGGTGGTGGTGATGGTAGTGGTAGTGGTGGTGATGGTAGTGGTGGTGGTGGTGATGGTAGTGGTGGTGATGGTAGTGGTGGTGATGGTAGTGGTGGTGGTGGTGATGGTAGTGGTGGTGGTGATAGTAGTGGTAGTGGTGGTGATGGTAGTGGTGGTGGTGATAGTAGAGGTTGTGGTGGTGATGGTAGTGGTGGTGATGGTAGTGGTGGTGATGGTAGTGGTGGTGGTGATGGTAGTGGTGGTGATGGTAGTGGTGGTGATGGTAGTGGTGGTGGTGATGGTAGTGGTGGTGGTGGTGGTGATGGTAGTGGTGGTGGTGGTAGTGGTGGTGGTGGTGATGGTAGTGGTGGTGGTGGTGATGGTAGTGGTAGTGGTGGTGATGGTAGTGGTGGTGGTGGTGATGGTAGTGGTGGTGGTGGTGATGGTAGTGGTGGTGGTGATGGTAGTGGTGGTGGTGGTGATGGTAGTGGTGGTGGTGGTGATGGTAGTGGTAGTGGTGGTGATGGTAGTGGTAGTGGTGGTGATGGTAGTGGTGGTGATGGTAGTGGTGGTGGTGATGGTAGTGGTGGTGGTGGTGATGGTAGTGGTGGTGGTGATGGTAGTGGTGGTGGTGGTGATGGTAGTGGTGGTGGTGGTGATGGTAGTGGTAGTGGTGGTGATGGTAGTGGTGGTGGTGGTGATGGTAGTGGTGGTGGTGATGGTAGTGGTGGTGGTGGTGATGGTAGTGGTGGTGGTGATGGTAGTGGTAGTGGTGGTGATGGTAGTGGTGGTGGTGGTGATGGTAGTGGTGGTGGTGATGGTAGTGGTGGTGGTGGTGATGGTAGTGGTGGTGGTGGTGGTGGTGATGGTAGTGGTAGTGGTGGTGATGGTAGTGGTGGTGGTGATGGTAGTGGTGGTGGTGATGGTAGTGGTGGTGATGGTGATGGTAGTGGTAGTGGTGGTGATGGTAGTGGTAGTGGTGGTGATGGTAGTGGTGGTGATGGTAGTGGTGGTGGTGATGGTAGTGGTGGTGGTGGTGATGGTAGTGGTGGTGGTGGTGATGGTAGTGGTAGTGGTGGTGATGGTAGTGGTGGTGGTGATGGTAGTGGTGGTGGTGATGGTAGTGGTGGTGATGGTGATGGTAGTGGTGGTGGTGGTGATGGTAGTGGTAGTGGTGGTGATGGTAGTGGTGGTGGTGATGGTAGTGGTGGTGGTGATGGTAGTGGTGGTGATGGTGATGGTAGTGGTAGTGGTGGTGATGGTAGTGGTGGTGGTGGTGATGGTAGTGGTGGTGGTGATGGTAGTGGTGGTGATGGTGATGGTAGTGGTGGTGGTGATGGTAGTGGTGGTGGTGGTGATGGTAGTGGTAGTGGTGGTGATGGTAGTGGTGGTGGTGTTGATGGTAGTGGTGGTGGTGATGGTAGTGGTGGTGGTGGTGATGGTAGTGGTGGTGGTGGTGATGGTAGTGGTAGTGGTGGTGATGGTAGTGGTGGTGGTGGTGATGGTAGTGGTAGTGGTGGTGATGGTAGTGGTGGTGGTGGTGATGGTAGTGGTGGTGGTGATGGTAGTGGTGGTGATGGTAGTGGTAGTGGTGGTGATGGTAGTGGTGGTGGTGGTGATGGTGGTGGTGGTGGTGATGGTAGTGGTGGTGGTGGTGATGGTAGTGGTGGTGGTGGTGATGGTAGTGGTGGTGGTGGTGATGGTAGTGGTTGTGGTGGTGGTGATGGTAGTGGTAGTGGTGGTGATGGTAGTGGTGGTGGTGATGGTAGTGGTTGTGGTGGTGATGGTAGTGGTGGTGGTGGTGATGGTAGTGGTGGTGGTGGTGATGGTAGTGGTGGTGATGGTAGTGGTGGTGGTGGTGGCGATGGTAGTGGTGTGGTGGTGATGGTAGTGGTGGTGGTGGTGATGGTATTGGTGGTGGTGGTGACGGTAGTGGTGGTGGTGGTGATGGTAGTGGTGGTGATGGTAGTGGTGGTGGTGATGGTAGTGGTGGTGATGGTAGTGGTGGTGGTGATGGTAGTGGTGGTGATGGTAGTGGTGGTGATGGTAGTGGTGGTGGTGGTGGTGATGGTAGTGGTGGTGGTGGTGGTGATGGTAGTGGTGGTGTTGGTAGTGGTGGTGATGGTAGTGGTGGTGGTGATGATGGTAGTGGTGGTGGTGATGGTAGTGGTGGTGTTGGTAGTGGTGGTGATGGTAGTGGTGGTGATGGTAGTGGTGGTGATGGTAGTGGTGGTGATGGTGGTGGTGATGGTAGTGGTGGTGGTGGTGATGGTAGTGGTGGTGATGGTAGTGGTGGTGGTGATGGTAGTGGTGGTGTTGGTAGTGGTGGTGGTGGTGGTGATGGTAGTGGTGGTGTTGGTAGTGGTGGTGATGGTAGTGGTGGTGGTGATGATGGTAGTGGTGGTGGTGATGGTAGTGGTGGTGGTGGTAGTGGTAGTGGTGGTGATGGTAGTGGTGGTGATGGTAGTGGTGGTGATGGTAGTGGTGGTGGTGATGGTAGTGGTGGTGGTGGTGATGGTAGTGGTGGTGATGGTAGTGGTAGTGGTGGTGATGGTAGTGGTGGTGGTGGTGATGGTAGTGGTGGTGGTGATGGTAGTGGTGGTGGTGATGGTAGTGGTGGTGGTGATAGTAGTGGTGATGGTGATGGTAGTAATGGTGGTGGTGGTGATGGTAGTGGTAGTGGTGGTGATGGTAGTGGTGGTGGTGGTGATGGTAGTGGTGGTGATGGTAGTGGTGGTGGTGATGGTAGTTGTGGTGGTGATGGTAGTGGTGGTGGTGGTGATGGTAGTGGTGGTGATGGTAGTGGTAGTGGTGGTGATGGTAGTGGTGGTGGTGGTGATGGTAGTGGTGGTGGTAGTGGTGGTGGTGACGGTAGTGGTGGTGGTGATGGTAGTGGTAGTGGTGGTGATGGTAGTGGCGGTGATGGTAGTGGTGGTGATGGTAGTGGTAGTGGTGGTGATGGTAGTGGTGGTGGTGGTGATGGTAGTGGTGGTGGTGGTGATGGTAGTGGTGGTGGTGGTGATGGTAGTGGTAGTGGTGGTGATGGTAGTGGTGGTGATGGTAGTGGTGTTGGTGGTGATGGTAGTGGTGGTGGTGGTGAGGGTAGTGGTGGTGGTGGTGAGGGTAGTGGTGGTGATGGTAGTGGTGGTGGTGGTGAGGGTAGTGGTGGTGATGGTAGTGGTGGTGGTGGTGAGGGTAGTGGTGGTGGTAGTGTTAGTAGTAGTGGTAATGTTAGCGATGGTAGCGTTAGTAGTGGTAGTGTTAGTGGTGGTAGTGTCATGTAGGGGGGTAATGATTGGGGGAATATGGGGGTAGGGTGTATGTATAGGTAGGGGATAGGCAGGCGAGGTGGTAGGAGTTGATAGGAGAGGTGAGCGGTAGGTAGGTAATGTGAGGTCACTTTTGACTACACCCTCACCTCTCATTACTCTACCCACCACTCCACACTACTCACCCTCTCACTACTTTAACTAAACATAAATAAATGGAAATAAAAATAAATAACGGGGACAGTGAATATTACTATTCTACTCAAACACAGTTTATTATTAAGTCCTTGTATAATAATATATTTGGGAACAGGAGAACATTATTGGGGTTTATATAAATGGGGTGGTACACATAAGCAGTGAGACAGGGAATACAATCAATTTGACGAAAATGAATATAACTTACAATATGGCTCAGAGGACAGTTCATCACAGGAACTAAGCCACAGGTCCCAAGACCTACACAGCACGAGTACTGCGCCAAGCCAGTACTCGTTCCAGCAGTGTTTCTGATATCTTGAAGACTTGTACACTTGTTCCAGCAGTGTTTCTGATATCTTGAAGACTTGTACACTTGTTCCAGCAGTGTTTCTGATATCTTGAAGACTTGTACACTTGTTCCAGCAGTGTTTCTGATGTCTTGAAGACTTGTACACTTGTTCCAGCAGTGTTTCTGATGTCTTGAAGACTTGTACACTTGTTCCAGCAGTGTTTCTGATATCTTCTGGTAAGATGTTGAATAATCTGGGACCCTGGATGGTGATACAGTGTTTCCTTATTGTGCCTACCGCACCCCTGCTCCTCACTTGGTTTATTTTACACTTCCTCCCATATCTCTCACTCCAGTATGCTGTTATGGCAGTGTGAAGATTTGGGACCAGGTCCTCGAGTACTTTCCAGGTATATATTATTATGTATCTTTCTGCCCTACGCTCCAGTGAGTACGTGTTCAAGACTTGAAGGTGTTCCCAGTAATTTAAATGATTTACTGGCTGTGTGTGTACAGTAAACGATCTCTGTCCGTACAAGCTCTGATTTTTCTCCTGCCCTGGACGGGGCCGTCAATACTGAACAGTACTGCAAGTCAGAGACCACAATATTAGTAGTGTCACAGCACTGATGTCTCTCCTGCCCTGGACGGGGCCATCAACACTGAAGAGTACTACAAGCCAGAGACCACAATATCAGTAGTGTCACAGCACTGATGTCTCTCCTGCCCTGGACGGGGCCATCAACACTGAACAGTACTACAAGCCAGAGACCACAATATCAGTAGTGTCACAGCACTGATGTCTCTCCTGCCCTGGACGGGGCCGTCAATACTGAACAGTACTGCAAGTCAGAGACCACAATATTAGTAGTGTCACAGCACTGATGTCTCTCCTGCCCTGGACGGGGCCATCAACACTGAAGAGTACTACAAGCGAGAGACCACAATATCAGTAGTGTCACAGCACTGATGTCTCTCCTGCCCTGGACGGGGCCATCAACACTGAACAGTACTGCAAGTCAGAGACCACAATATCAGTAGTGTCACAGCACTGATGTCTCTCCTGCCCTGGACGGGGCCATCAACACTGAACAGTACTACAAGTCAGAGACCACAATATCAGTAGTGTCACAGCACTGATGTCTCTCCTGCCCTGGACGGGGCCGTCAACACTGAACAGTACTGCAAGTCAGAGACCACAATATCAGTAGTGTCACAGTACTGATGTCTCTCCTGCCCTGGACGGGGCCATCAACACTGAACAGTACTACAAGTCAGAGACCACAATATCAGTAGTGTCACAGCACTGATGTCTCTCCTGCCCTGGACGGGGCCATCAACACTGAACAGTACTACAAGTCAGAGACCACAATATCAGTAGTGTCACAGCACTGATGTCTCTCCTGCCCTGGACGGGGTCATCAACACTGAACAGTACTACAAGTCAGAGACCACAATATCAGTAGTGTCACAGCACTGATGTCTCTCCTGCCCTGGACGGGGCCATCAACACTGAACAGTACTACAAGTCAGAGACCACAATATCAGTAGTGTCACAGCACTGATGTCTCTCCTGCCCTGGACGGGGCCATCAACACTGAACAGTACTACAAGTCAGAGACCACAATATCAGTAGTGTCACAGCACTGATGTCTCTCCTGCCCTGGACAGGGCCGTCAACACTGAACAGTACTACAAGTCAGAGACCACAATATCAGTAGTGTCACAGCACTGATGTCTCTCCTGCCCTGGACGGGGCCATCAACACTGAACAGTACTACAAGTCAGAGACCACAATATCAGTAGTGTCACAGCACTGATGTCTCTCCTGCCCTGGACGGGGCCGTCAACACTGAACAGTACTACAAGTCAGAGACCACAATATCAGTAGTGTCACAGCACTGATGTCTCTCCTGCCCTGGACGGGGCCGTCAACACTGAACAGTACTACAAGTCAGAGACCACAATATCAGTAGTGTCACAGCACTGATGTCTCTCCTGCCCTGGACGGGGCCGTCAACACTGAACAGTACTACAAGTCAGAGACCACAATATCAGTAGTGTCACAGCACTGATGTCTCTCCTGCCCTGGATGGGGCCGTCAACACTGAACAGTACTACAAGTCAGAGACCACAATATCAGTAGTGTCACAGCACTGATGTCTCTCCTGCGCTGGACGGGGCCGTCAACACTGAACAGTACTACAAGTCAGAGACCACAATATCAGTAGTGTCACAGCACTGATGTCTCTCCTGCCCTGGACGGGGCCATCAACACTGAACAGTACTACAAGTCAGAGACCACAATATCAGTAGTGTCACAGCACTGATGTCTCTCCTGCCCTGGACGGGGCCATCAACACTGAACAGTACTACAAGCCAGAGACCACAATATCAGTAGTGTCACAGCACTGATGTCTCTCCTGCCCTGGACGGGGCCATCAACACTGAACAGTACTACAAGCGAGAGACCACAATATCAGTAGTGTCACAGCACTGATGTCTCTCCTGCCCTGGACGGGGCCATCAACACTGAACAGTACTACAAACCAGAGAGCACAAGTGATATGAATAGTGTCATCATTGGCATTATTTCCCTGTTTTGAAAGTTCTCAATACCCACCCCGTCATCTTCCTGGCTGTCGTGATCTTTGTCTTGTTACGGTCTTTAGAAGAAAGGTCAGCTGACATAATTATTCCCAGGCCTTTTACGTGTTCCTTTCGTTCTATTTGGTGACCCTTTTGAGTTTTGTATATAGTGTTCCTTTTGAGCTTAGTTCTTCATTCTTTCCCTATATATATATATATATATATATATATATATATATATATATATATATATATATATATATATATATATATATATATATATATATATATATATGCCTTTTTCTAGATTTTTAATTATTAAGGGTAATAATGAACTCAAATTTAAAATTTACAGAAAACCTACAAATAACTGTTCCTATGTCCACTATTATTCCTCGCATCAAGATAGAGTCAAACTGTCTGTTTTCTCATCAATGTTTGTGAGAGCTTTACGAATTTGTAGTCCTGAGTTCATAGATGAGGAAATATCCAAAATTTATGAAATAGGTAATGATTTAAAATACCCAAGAAATGTAATTGATAAATCTTTTAAAGTTGCTAGAAATACTTTTTTACAATCCAAAAAGGGACAACCAGCCTTATTCAACTAAAAATATGTTGGTTCTCCTTTACCATGAAAACTTGGTTGATATGCCTTCTCTTCTTAAGACTTTTAATATTAAAGTTGTATTCAAAAATCTTGATACAGTAAAAAAACTTTTGATAAGAATTCCCCCCAAAATGCTGATGGATGTGTCTATAAGATTCCTTGTAAAATTTGCGATAAAGTTTATTACGGTCAAACTGGTAAAAATCTCGAACTAAGATTAAAACAATATAAATATAGCATTAGAACTGGACAAGATTCCAATGCTGTATTTATTCATGTAAGAGATTTTAACCATCCAATTGATTTTCAAAAAGTTGAGAAAGTAGTATCAAGCAAGTCCATGGTCGACAGGAATGTAATTGAATCTTGTTTCATAAAAAGCAGTTTTGACAATAATATGAATATTTCCTTTGGTTTATATAAATTAGATCCATTTATAATTAATAGAATTTGGGAAGAATTTAATAATACACTGGACAAATAATAATTTTTAAATTTTCTTGGGTAGAATAGTTTATGGGTGAGTTGTGCAAAGGACCTGTCCAGTTGGGTCGGCGCGCGTCAGGTCTTTAACCGTTGTGGGATCTGATAGTGAGGTGTTGGCCAGACCCCTTATATAGCTTCCTTGGATGCTTTACTTTCATAGTTCCTTGATAATGTGAGTAGTCACGAAAGCGCTTGGAATTTCTCTATTCTTTCAGAGTGGTTGTTTTGCATATATATATGTATATATATACGTATATATATATATTATATATATATATATGTATATATATATATATATATATACGTATATATATATATATATATATATATATATATATATATATATATATATATATATATATATATATATATATGTAGGTATGTACCACCTCTGGAACTGTCCTAGGGACCTTCATCCTCAGAGAAAAGAATAAACTTGCTTCAGGGAAAACTCAAGGTTCTCCCTGAAGCTGTTTGAGAATTTTCTCCTACCAACCCCTATATTTAAAGACAAAATACATTGACAAAACATTCACAGAGATACAATAGAAAATAAAACAACATGGATAACAAATCAGAGCTACGTCTCAAATACTTCGTCCAGCTCCCCGGTGGTGGGCCGTGTGCCCAGAATGCTGTAGTCATTTCCTCTCTAGATCGCAACACTGAGTCTCTGAAAGAGGAAGCTGGCCGCCCTGTGCTCCTTGGTTTCTATGATGAGTTTTTCACCCAGCTCTTTGAGGAGCTTTAGAGTACACTTGCCCCATGTTCCAAGAATCCCTGACCCTATTGGGATGAAGTTATAGCAAGGGGGAAGGTCTTCATATTTGCGGGTCTTCTGGGTCTCCCTGTGGCTCCACCACCTTCAGCTATGGAGTATAGCAAGTAGGTGTCTGCCAATGTGGCGGCACAGGTGTAGTCCCAGGCAATCTGCTACCATCCTTCCAGGGTACCATAGTGGCTCCATCAGGACGCTTTTGACTTCCGTCAGACCTCTGCACTTGGGGTTCCCGTTGAGCTGGGCAACGGGCTGTGGCGAGGCTTCTCTTTATGATGTCACTGACCTCCTCATGTCTGGCATACTTCCCTTCTGATGTGTGACACACGAGACCATGAAGTCCGAATTGATCAGCTGTCGACCTGCTGCAAATACACCGATGTTCGGTGAGGATGGGGGCGGCTAGGCGAAGTGCAACACCAATCCGAATGGCCTGTGGGTCGAGTCGAGTGCCCAGGGAGGAATTGGGAACAGATATATATATATATATATATATATATATATATATATATATATATATATATATATATATATATATATATATATATATATATATATATAGGTGAAATTCAAGGTTATACTAGTATAATTTTACATAATGTATTATATATGTGAGTTCATTACACCTGTGTAGTTATCATTAGTATGTTATGTGTGTAATACCTACATATTTACTTATTAAAACTCAATACTTTTTTCTTCCACTTTTAGGTAAGTCACCGCCTGAAAGTATCCGAGAAAACGGTAAGTTTGTTAGTGAAAGAAAACGGTGATTTAAGGTAAGACTTGGCTAATTTGATGTACTGGTTTATTGAGGTACACTTGATGTGATGGGGTCCTTGATGTGATGGTGTCCTTGATGTGATGCGGTCCTTGATGTACTTGCATTACTAGTAATATTACTATTACTATACTACTGCTATTAATACTACTACAATTGCTGCTACCACTACTATTGCTACAAGTACTGCTACTACTACTACTACCATAACTATGTACCTGGAGGGTATTCCAGGGATCAACCCCCCCCCGGCCCGGTCCACGACCAGGCCTCCTGCTGGATCAAGGTCTGATCAACCAGGAACTGATACGTGCAGTAAAGGTTCTCTGTACACTGGCAAGATCTGCAGTTTCACCTGCCTTGAATGGGAATGTTAGTGTACAGCAATGTTCCAGCCTAGAGAGAACAAGTGATTTAACAAGGATCATCGTGGGGCAGCGGGCCTCCAGCAGCAACAGCCTGGTTGACCAAGCAAGCACCAGACGAGCCTAGCCCATGGCCGGGCTCAGAGTAGATAAACTCTCGAAACTCTTCAAAGGTATATATCATTGGTATTACAACCCAGGGACAATAACACCTGTTATCCTGCGTGTAAAGGGGAGCAAGGAGCAGAACAGACACAGCTGAATGACTTTGAATTATATTTTCCTACCAGAGCAATGTGGATATTTACAACTATATACACTATATACAGTTGGAAAATGTGTGCACAACACGGTTTAGGCAAGGCCAGGACACAGCCTGGAGACAGAATGGACAACCGTGCTCAGCCAGCTCTAGTATGGAAATGACAAGGGTGGACAGGCGGGTGGTGACCACAACACCTCTACGATTGTCAGAACCACATTCTCATGGCTGAACCTGGGTATTCGAACGATGGGGCCCCATCGTTCGACCCTAATACTGGTTCGCTGGTTGAGGAGATAGCCTTTCAGTGAGGGTGTGTACATGCGCCGAATAAAGGTTAAGTACTCTTTGCATGCCACAGTTGGCTTAGCATCTCTTGTCTTGAATGTTCTCATTATCCATCCTATCAGTTTCCTCGCAGATGTGATAGTGACATTGTTGTGATCCTTGAAGGTGAGATCCTCAGACATTACCACACCCAGGTCCCTCACATTACTTTTCCACTCTATTGTATTATTGGAGTTTGTAGTATACTCAGTTCTGGCAATTATTTCCTTCAGTTTTCCATAACGGAGTAGTTGGAATTTGTCCTCATTGAACATCATATTGTTTACCGTTGCCCACTGGAAAACTTTGTTTATATCTTCTTGGAGGTTAACCGCGTCCTCAGCAGATGACAGCCTCATGCAGATCCTAGTATCATCCGCAAAGGATGATACGGTGCTGTGGGTTACATCTCTGTCTATGTCTGATATGAGGATGAGGAACAGGATGGGTGCGAGTACTGTGCCTTGTGGAACAGAGCTCTTCACTATGGCAGCCTCCCATTTATCTGTTGACCAATAATCTTTGTGTTCGATTTGTTAGGAAGTTGAAGATCCATCTCCCCACTTTCCCAGTTATTCCTTTAGCACGTATTTTGTGTGTTATTACACCATGATCGCACTTGTCAGACGTTTTTGAAAAGTCTGTGTATATTATTATTACTACTGCTACTACCACCACTATCATTACCACCACTACCACTACTATTGCTGCTACTACTTTAACTACCACCATCACCACTACTACTACAACTACTACCACTGCTACTACCATTACCACTACTACTACTACCACAACTACTACTACAACTACCACAACTACTACTACCACTACAACTACCATCACTACTACTACAACTACTACTACCACTACAACTACCATCACTACTACTACAACTACTACTACCACTGCTACTACCATTACCACTACTACTACTACTACCACCACTACTACTGCTACTACTACCACTGCTACTACTTCCACTCCTACAACTACTACCACTACTACTACAACTACTACTACCACTGCTACTACCATTACCACTACTACTACCATTACCACTACTACTACTACCACCACTACTACTACTACTACTACTACTACCACTACTACTACTACCACTCCTACAACTACCACCACTACTACTACCACTGCTACTACCATTACCACTACTACTACCATTACCACTACTACTACTACCACCACCACTACTACTACTACCACTACTACTACTACCACTCCTACAACTACCACCACTACTACTACAACTACTACTACCACTGCTACTACCATTACCACTACTACAACTACTACTACCACTGCTACTACCATTACCACTACTACTACTACCACCACTACTACTACTACTACTACTACTACTACCACTACTACTACTACCACTCCTACAACTACCACCACTACTACTACAACTACTACTACCACTGCTACTACCATTACCACTACTACTACTACCACCACTACTACTACTACTACTACTACTACTACTACTACTACCACTACTACTACCACTCCTACAACTACCACCACTACTACTACAACTACTACTACCACTGCTACTACCATTACTACTACTACCACTTCTGAAGCCAAGTCATCGTAATCGTAACTGCCACTATTACCATCACGCTTAAAAAATGACCATTATCTAAACCCGTAAGGGCCACATAGCGCCTGGAAGATATTTGGGTATAATGACCCCTGATCCATTTCCCGGAGCAAGAGCCCTCTACCAGCATCAAGGATGGTGCCTGGGGGTAGGTGGGGTGTTTGATCCGAGGAAGGAGAGGAGAGTGGTGCCAGGGTGGGCGTGGTATTGATCTTGATGTTCCAGGTATATATTATTAAACAGCTTGCATCCTCGGTGCTCTCAAAGTGCTCTCGATCCCAGGAGTTGGTGGTGTTCTTTGAGGGTTTAGCGCTCCCAGTAATGATAGTATACTATGCTGCTATGAATATTACTATTTACTACTATTACGACTACTTCTGTTACTACAACTGTTACTACTACTACTACTACTACTACTACTACTACTACTACTACTACTAATACTACTACTACTACTACTACTAATACTACTACTACTACTTCTACTACTAATACTACTGCTGCTGCTGCTACTACTTCTACTACTAATACTACTACTACTGCTACTACTTCTACTACTAATACTACTGCTGCTGCTGCTACTACTTCTACTACTAATACTACTACTACTGCTACTACTTCTACTACTAATACTACTACTACTACTGCTACTACTTCTACTACTAATACTACTGCTGCTGCTGCTACTACTACTACTACTACTAATACTACTACTACTGCTACTACTTCTACTACTAATACTACTACTACTACTACTACTCTAATACTACTACTACTACTACTACTGCTACTACTTCTACTACTAATACTACTGCTGCTACAACTACTACTACTACTACTACTACTACTACTACTACTCTAATACTACTACTACTACTACTGCTACTACTTCTACTACTAATACTACTGCTGCTACTACTACTACTACTACTCTAATACTACTACTACTACTACTACTACTACCACTACTACTACTCTAATACTACTACTACTACTCTACTACTACTACTACTACTACTACTACTACCAGCAACTAGCAGTGTTTATTGTTGAGGTTAAGTAGATGGAACAATTGGTTTATGACCGCTCGTGTATTGATGATTTAAACAATCCAGGAAGGGATGTGTATTGATGTTGTAGAAGGTTGATTGTTCAGGTGAACAGTGAACACTAGGTGGATGATGTGGTTGTAAGGGAGACAGTGAACACTAGGTGGATGATGTGGTTGTAAGGGAGACAGTGAACACTAGGTGGATGATGTGGTTGTAAGGGAGACAGTGAACACTAGGTGGATGATGTGGTTGTAAGGGAGACAGTGAACACTAGGTGGATGATGTGGTTGTAAGGGAGACAGTGAACACTAGGTGGATGATGTGGTTGTAAGGGAGACAGTGAACACTAGGTGGATGATGTGGTTGTAAGGGAGACAGTGAACACTAGGTGGATGATGTGGTTGTAAGGGAGACAGTGAACACTAGGTGGATGATGTGGTTGTAAGGGAGACAGTGAACACTAGGTGGATGATGTGGTTGTAAGGGAGACAGTGAACACTAGGTGGATGATGTGGTTGTAAGGGAGACAGTGAACACTAGGTGGATGATGTGGTTGTAAGGTGAACAGTGAACACTAGGTGGATGATGTGGTTGTAAGGTGAACAGTGAACACAAGGTGGATGATGTGGTTGTAAGGGAGACAGTGAACACTAGGTGGATGATGTGCTTGTAAGGGAGACAGTGAACACTAGGTGGATGATGTGGTTGTAAGGTGAACAGTGAACACTAGGTGGATGATGTGGTTGTAAGGTGAACAGTGAACACAAGGTGGATGATGTGGTTGTAAGGGAGACAGTGAACACTAGGTGGATGATGTGCTTGTAAGGGAGACAGTGAACACTAGGTGGATGATGTGGTTGTAAGGGAGACAGTGAACACTAGGTGGATGATGTGGTTGTAAGGGAGACAGTGAACACTAGGTGGATGATGTGGTTGTAAGGGAGACAGTGAACACTAGGTGGATGATGTGGTTGTAAGGGAGACAGTGAACACTAGGTGGATGATGTGGTTGTAAGGGAGACAGTGAACACTAGGTGGATGATGTGGTTGTAAGGGAGACAGTGAACACTAGGTGGATGATGTGGTTGTAAGGGAGACAGTGAACACTAGGTGGATGATGTGGTTGTAAGGGAGACAGTGAACACTAGGTGGATGATGTGGTTGTAAGGGAGACAGTGAACACTAGGTGGATGATGTGGTTGTAAGGGAGACAGTGAACACTAGGTGGATGATGTGGTTGTAAGGGAGACAGTGAACACTAGGTGGATGATGTGGTTGTAAGGGAGACAGTGAACACTAGGTGGATGATGTGGAACACAAGGTGGATGATGTGGTTGTAAGGGAGACAGTGAACACTAGGTGGATGATGTGGTTGTAAGGTTGAGGTGAACAGTGAACACTAGGTGGATGATGTGGTTGTAAGGGAGACAGTGAACACTAGGTGGATGATGTGGTTGTAAGGGAGACAGTGAACACTAGGTGGATGATGTGGTTGTAAGGGAGACAGTGAACACTAGGTGGATGATGTGGTTGTAAGGGAGACAGTGAACACTAGGTGGATGATGTGGTTGTAAGGTGAACAGTGAACACAAGGTGGATGATGTGGTTGTAAGGGAGACAGTGAACACTAGGTGGATGATGTGGTTGTAAGGTGAACAGTGAACACAAGGTGGATGATGTGGTTGTAAGGGAGACAGTGAACACTAGGTGGATGATGTGGTTGTAAGGGAGACAGTGAACACTAGGTGGATGATGTGGTTGTAAGGGAGACAGTGAACACTAGGTGGATGATGTGGTTGTAAGGGAGACAGTGAACACAAGGTGGATGATGTGGTTGTAAGGGAGACAGTGAACACTAGGTGGATGATGTGGTTGTAAGGGAGACAGTGAACACTAGGTGGATGATGTGGTTGTAAGGGAGACAGTGAACACAAGGTGGATGATGTGGCTGTAAGGGAGACAGTGAACACTAGGTGGATGATGTGGTTGTAAGGGAGACAGTGAACACTAGGTGGATGATGTGGTTGTAAGGGAGACAGTGAACACAAGGTGGATGATGTGGTTGTAAGGGAGACAGTGAACACTAGGTGGATGATGTGGTTGTAAGGGAGACAGTGAACACTAGGTGGATGATGTGGTTGTAAGGGAGACAGTGAACACTAGGTGGATGATGTGCTTGTAAGGGAGACAGTGAACACTAGGTGGATGATGTGGTTGTAAGGGAGACAGTGAACACTAGGTGGATGATGTGGTTGTAAGGGAGACAGTGAACACTAGGTGGATGATGTGGTTGTAAGGGAGACAGTGAACACTAGGTGGATGATGTGGTTGTAAGGGAGACAGTGAACACTAGGTGGATGATGTGGTTGTAAGGGAGACAGTGAACACTAGGTGGATGATGTGGTTGTAAGGGAGACAGTGAACACTAGGTGGATGATGTGGTTGTAAGGGAGACAGTGAACACTAGGTGGATGATGTGGTTGTAAGGGAGACAGTGAACACTAGGTGGATGATGTGGTTGTAAGGGAGACAGTGAACACTAGGTGGATGATGTGGTTGTAAGGGAGACAGTGAACACTAGGTGGATGATGTGGTTGTAAGGGAGACAGTGAACACTAGGTGGATGATGTGGTTGTAAGGGAGACAGTGAACACAAGGTGGATGATGTGGCTGTAAGGGAGACAGTGAACACTAGGTGGATGATGTGGTTGTAAGGGAGACAGTGAACACTAGGTGGATGATGTGGTTGTAAGGGAGACAGTGAACACTAGGTGGATGATGTGGTTGTAAGGGAGACAGTGAGCACTAGGTGGATGATGTGGCTGTAAGGGAGACAGTGAACACTAGGTGGATGATGTGGTTGTAAGGGAGACAGTGAACACTAGGTGGATGATGTGGTTGTAAGGTGAACAGTGAACACAAGGTGGATGATGTGGTTGTAAGGGAGACAGTGAACACAAGGTGGATGATGTGGTTGTAAGGTGAACAGTGAACACAAGGTGGATGATGTGGTTGTAAGGGAGACAGTGAACACAAGGTGGATGATGTGGTTGTAAGGGAGACAGTGAACACTAGGTGGATGATGTGGTTGTAAGGTGAACAGTGAACACAAGGTGGATGATGTGGTTGTAAGGGAGACAGTGAACACTAGGTGGATGATGTGGTTGT